>NC_091293.1:36297734-36302734 GCF_038502225.1 Cherax quadricarinatus | reverse complement strand
GAGTGGAGGTTCTACAAGGGTAAGTTTACCTTGCCAGGGAGTGGAGGTTCTACAAGGGTAAGTTTATCTTGCCAGGGAGTGGAGGTTATACAAGGGTAAGTTTACCTTGCCAGGGAGTGGAGGTTCTACAAGGGTAAGTTTACCTTGCCAGGGAGTGGAGGTTCTACAAGGGTAAGTTTACCTTGCCAGGGAGTGGAGGTTCTACAAGGGTAAGTTTACCTTGCCAGGGGTGGAACGTTAAAAGCTGCAATACTACTGTTTACATATAAACATTAACTTCGAGGACGTGGTACATCATTAACCTTGAGGTTGCGGTACCTAATTAACAGCTTCGAGGACAGAGTAAGTACCTCATTAACGGCCTCGAGACAGTAATTAACAGGAACAAACCTCCAATATAGATGAGTGGCTTCCATGGGTCATGTGGGAAGAGGAAACATTTGGAAGGATTATGTGACCCACCTTAACCCATCCACCCATCCTAACCCCTACCATAACACCCACCCACCCACCCTAACCCCTACCAGCCCACCCATCCACCCTAGCCCCTACCAGCCCACCCACACTAACCCCTACCAGCCCACCCATCCACCCTAGCCCCTACCAGCCCACCCACACTAACCCCTACAAGCCCACCCACCCTAGCCCCTACCAGCCCACCCACCCTAGCTCCTACCAGCCCACCCACACTAACCCCTACAAGCCCACCCACCCTAGCCCCTACCAGCCCACCCACCCTAACCCCTAACAACCCACCCACCCACCCTAACTCCCACCAGAACACCTACCCTCAACCTATCCCCCTTACCCGCCCTCCACTGATGATCAAACACTCCTAACCCAATTTACCCAAGAGGGCCGCGTGGGTAGGTGGGGTGTCAGAAGCTATACCTAACATGGAAGGTAAAAAAAATGGAAACCTTTCAGAGGTATGTCACAGGCACCATCCTCACTTCCGGTATCTAGACGGAAGTTGCTGGAGCCAGATTGCAGCAAGCGCTCATTCAATGCCCTCAATAAACACTGTAAAGTTGGTTGCTTTATTACGTTTAAAAGCAATCGATTACACGAGGGTTACTAAGGCTGCGTGTCAGCTGTTCACCAGTAAAGATATTTTACTGCTTGAACTAGCGTATATAAACAGACACATCCTTCAACGTATTTACCATAGACCTTCAAGGTTTTCTGGGAGGTGCCTATCTCATGTTACCGTCTCATGCAGCAAGCATGTGGTAGAAGCATCAACGATACGCACGCACACTACCTGTCATGTTCTACACCCATGAATGGGTGTGTCGTGGGTGCTGCCCGGGAGTGTGGGTAGCTGCGACTACCTCACCCTTCTCTTTCGCCAAATCTGGCAACCACTGACTAACGCTTACTTTCATATCAAAGAGTTTCTCCATGGAGAGAGAATTATCGATGGACGACAAGTTGACCAGGTTAAGAGAGTACATGAAGAATTCCGTTCAAAACACTCTCGTCTCTGACGTCTGACGTCTACAGCTGCTAGGACAATGATAGGATGGATAATGAGAAAGCTTCAAAACTAAGGATGCCAAGCCCACGATGATTCTCTTCAAATCGCTTGTTCTCTCTAGGCTGGAATGTTGCTGTACACTAACGGCCCTTGCAAAGAAGGCGAAGAGCAGACCTGGAGAATGTACAGAGAATTTTCACAGCACGTATAAGTACGACAAAGTACCTAACCTGGAGTTTACCTGGAGAGAGTTCCGGGGGTCAACGCCCCCGCGGCCCGGTCTGTGACCAGGCCTCCTGGTGGATCAGAGCCTGATCAACCAGGCTGTTGCTGCTGGCTGCACGCAAACCAACGTACGAGCCACAGCCCGGCTGGTCAGGAACCGACTTTAGGTGCTTGTCCAGTGCCAGCTTGAAGACTGCCAGGGGTCTGTTGGTAATCCCCCTTATGTGTGCTGGGAGGCAGTTGAACAGTCTCGGGCCCCTGACACTTTGAAGGTTCTCATTATCCATCCTGTAATTTTTCTAGCAGATGCGATTGATACAATGTTATGGTCCGTGAAGGTGAGATCCTCCGACATGATCACTCCCAGGTCTTTGACGTTGGTGTTTCGCTCTATTTTGTGGCCAAACTTTCTATATTAAGCTGGAATATTGCATCACTTAGAAAAAGACTTCCTGACATTCATCATAAAGTAACCACCGGACCCATTGATGTTGTGTGTCTACAAGAGTGCAGAGTCCCTGAAAAATCCCAACCCCCTAAATTACCACCATTTGTTGCATATAACCTCAAATCTACTAACTCTTGTGTTCTATATATTAAAAAATCACTTCCTCATCAACTTCTTGCACATAAGAAAACAGAGGGGCTACAGTATCACGGTGTTAGGATTTATATTGGGAACTCTGCTCTCAACATATTTAACTTGTATGCTCCTGCTGATAAATTTAATTACTTGGAGCTCCCAACTTGTGCTCATTCTGAGCCTACTCTTATTATTGGCGATTACAATGCGAGACACAAAAGCATTGGAAACTCACAGTTTGGTAATCGTAATGGTAATCAACTGTTGTCACTCTTAAACAGTCATGATAATGTCCAAATTGTAGGTGATCTTGAACCCCCACATATCTATGGAGGCGTCCTTGATCTGTGCCTGGGCTTCAACATTACTTCTGCCAGCTGTGAGTCTTCCATTGTAACAGATATAGCGTCTGATCATTTCCCTAGGCTAACCTCACTAGATATTGGTAATACTATCCTTCCTGGTGGGATATTCAAACGGAAAACGTTTTTAATGTTCCCACAGATCAGCATGATGACTTTGTTGCACATGTGACTGACTGGTATAATTCCTATGAGTGTTCCTCTGTAGAGACCTTTAACAATGATCTTGTGAGCAGTATTCAGAACTACTTAGAGCCGCCACTGCAACCTCTTGGTACTCTAAACCCAACAAACTTCCATAATAATCATACCTCCTTCAAAAACCATACTTATTACAATGATTCTAAACTTCGTACACTGAAACGTCCTGCTCGCAGACTAGGCCTAGCCTATAGAAAACATCGTACCCCTTGAATGCTGAGGCTCTTCCAAACTGCCCTTGCTGCTGCCAGAGAGCGTATGACAGAGCTGCGGCAAAACAGACTGGGAAAAATTTGTCAACGGTCTTAATGCTCACACCCCACTTAGCCGGGCATGGAGGGACATAAATAGAATTAAGGGTAACAGAACTGGGCAGATCGCGCACCCTCATCCCTTACATAGGGCGAATGAGTTAGTGCTTGGGCTGCTACATCTAGCTATGACAATCTTCCCAGTACCACACAGGCAAAATTAAATGACAAATATGATGCAAGGGAGAGACTTGTTTGCATTATGCTCAGCAAGGCAGATGATTGCAACATTCCTTTCACTAATTATGAACTTGATGCAGCACTAACTAAGGGCAACTCCACGTCGCCTGGTGAGGATGGTATTACTTACAACATACTCAGATTGCTGTGTCGAGTACCAGGTAATCCATTACTTGAATTATATAACATGAGCTATATAACTGGGGAGCTCCCTCAATCTTGGACCAACAGCCTCATCATTCCAATTCCTAAGCCCAATCAACAAAATGCATTTCGGCCAATATCTCTTACTAGCTGCTTGTGTAAAACATTTGAGAGAATGATTCTTAATCGTCTCATGTACAGAATCAAACAATTTTTGTCTCCCCGGTTGCATAGTTTCATGCATGGAAGGAACGTGCATCATTGCATAGCCACCTTTCTCACCCTGCACACTGACAGCTCATACACTACCTTCCTTGACCTTAAATCCGCTTTCGATGTAGCCAACCGACATGTAATCATTAGTGAACTTGCCAGAATGGATGTTGGAGGATGGCTTCTCCGCTGGATTAAAGGCTACCTGTCCAACAGAAAATCGTCTGTGTTGTTCCAGGGGACATAGAAGTGTAAACTAAAGACTTTGAATTAGGAACCCCACAGGGAGGTGTGCTCAGTCCCACACTGTTCAATATTCTAATTAATGCATTACTTAATGCTATGCCTAGTCAGCCCCATCATTATGTGATTAGTTTTGCTGATGATATAATGATTCACACCACCGGATTCTCCAACACCCAAAACATTCTTAATCATGTACTAGCCTCGTGTCAGGACCTGGGTTTGATAATTTCTACTGATAAAACAAAGATACTCAATAGGCGTCCTCCTCGACAGAGAGGCACAGTTCGTCAGATCCAATTGCATGATGGGTCTCTTCTAGAATATGTAAGCAGATACAGGTATCTAGGTTTTGAGGTTCCACTACTTGGACCTGTTGTAACAAGACTTTGTCGCCAATACAAAGAACGACTAAGAGCACTTAGAGTTGTGGCAGGGCTTCACCCCAGGTATGGTGCTAATGTTAAAATTGTGAAAATGATGTATCTTGCTTATATTAGATCATTGGTTGATTATGCTGCGCTACTACTTGCTCTCGTGTCTGACTGGAAGCTTGGAGGGCTGGAAAAACTGCAGAACGAAGCAATGAGGATCATTTTAGGATGCCCTCGTACTGCCAAAATTTTAAATATGCAAAAAGAACTTGATATTCCAAGCATCAGAGATCGTGTTACTGAAAGAAATATCCTAATTGGGGTTAATATGCTCAGGCAAGCTCATTCAAACCCCTGCACAGAAGCCCTCCAAACTTTCCTCAGCAATGGTGAACACTCCTCCAGATGGATCGAAAAAAACTGGAACCGACCTCCGCATGAATCAGATACATGATCTATGTCAAGTAAGGCAACAGCGGCACTTCTCCGCTCCATGGAATATTACCCCATTCCAAACTACCATTCCTCCATTTCCCCCCAAACTACTACTTAAATCACAACCAAAACTTCGCCTTGAAGCCAAACATGAGGCCTTTAAGCTGTATTGATAACTTAGTCACACAGCACACACTCTCGCAAATTATTTACGCTGATGGTTCTGTTCACCAATCCACTGGTGCAGCT
>NC_091293.1:36261691-36297634 GCF_038502225.1 Cherax quadricarinatus | reverse complement strand
CTGGTGCAGCTGGTAGTGCTGCTGTTGTCGTACAGAGTGATGGCTCTCTTAAAGAAATTGGAGCACGCATCAATAATTGGGCCTCTACCCTTCAGACAGAACTGTTTGCCATACTCCTTGCACTGAAATGCATCTATGTATCAAAGATTGACAGTTTAATTGTAACTGATTCTCTGTCATCCATAAATGCTCTCAACTCATTAAGCATAAATTGTTGCATGCTTGTGTCAGAAGCCAGATACAGGTATGGTAGGATTGTGGACAGTGGAGTCAGAGTGCACATGCTGTGGATTCCATCTCACATTGGTCTTCAGATGCATGATAGAACTGATAAATTGGCTAAGTTGTATGCTTTCAAAGAGGGAGTAGATTACAATCTTGGCTTGTCAGGTAGTAGTTTGAGAACAATAATACGAAAAGAACTTCAACTGAATTTTATGGACTTAAGGCTCAGGGAGATTGACACCAGTGAGTCCATCTATCATCATTCTATCATGCAGGAGGAGCCACATGTCTATGGTGCATCCAACAAAATAAGCAGACTCTTGGATGTCACTACCGCCCGGCTCCGGCTGGGTTACAAGTATCTTTGGCAGGTTAAATCACCACCACCAGATGTAGACCAAACGAAATGTAAACTTTGCCAGATGGACTATTGTCACAGCCTGTGTCATTATGTACTGGAGTGTGATAAAATTAATGAATTTAGAAACAACTCGCTCAGAAATGTTCAAGAAATGGCAAAGTACTTTATCCACAGTGGTATATTACAGACCATTCTGGAGAAATACCCTGACTTTGCTACCTGTAAATAAAGCATTACCACATGTGTGCATGTGTGCATGTGTGTGTGTGTGTGTGTGTGTGTGTGTGTGTGTATGTATGTGTGTGTGTGTGTGTGTGTGTGTGTGTGTGTGTGTGTGTGTGTGTGTGTATGTGTGTGCACTCACCTAGTTGAGATTGCAGGGGTCGAGTCCAAGCTCCTGTGTGTGTGTGTGTGTGTGTGTGTGTGTGTGTGTGTGTGTGTGTGTGTGTGTGTGTGTGTGTGTGTTTGTGTGTGTTTGTGTGTGTGTGTGTTTGTGTGTATTTGTGTGTGTGTGTGTGTGTGTGTGTGTGTGTGTGTGTGTGTGTGTGTGTGTGTGTGTGTGTGTGTGTGTGTGTGCGTGTGTGTGTATGAGTTTGTGTATGTGTGTGTGTGTGTGTGTGTGTGTGTGTGTGTGTGTGTGTGTGTGTGTGTGTGTGTGTGTGTGTGTGTGTTTATGTGTGTGTGTGTGTGTGTATGAATTTGTATATGTGTGTGTGTGTGTGTGACTCAACAATCAATATTTGCACCAATAACTCACTACAGTTGTGACCGGGTGTGGAAGTGTGAATTGCTCATTACACTATAATTTGTTCATGATTGTAGCCATGTATAAACGTAAGTAACCATTCTTACAGGATTCATTACCTTTGTAACTTGTGAGTTCATTACCTTGTACCTAGTTCAGCCATCACAACTTTGGGAGCCCAGTCCTTGGACCCATTACGTACCTCTGTAATCTGTAAATACCTTTGTAACTTGTCATGATTGTGACTAGACCTACCTGGAGTTCATTACCTTTGTAAATTGTGAATGCATTACCTCTGTAACTTGCTCAGCTATCAAAACTTTGGAGTCCAGTCCCTGGACCAATTATGTACCTCTGTAATCTTTTGACTACCGCCCACAGGATGGGTATGGGGTGCATAATAAACACATTAAACTAAACTAATTTGTTTTGTACTCTGATGAAGATTTAATTTCCTCGTGTTTACCATATCTGAGCAATTGAAATTTCTCATCGTTGAACTTCATATTGTTTTCTGCAGCCCACTGAAAGATTCGGTTGATGTCCGCCTGGAACCTTGCAGTGTCTGCAATGGAAGACACTGTCATGCAGATTCGGGTGTCATCTGCAAAGGAAGACACGGTGCTGTGGCTGACATCCTTGTCTATGTCGGATATGAGGATGAGGAACAAGATGGGAGCGAGTACTGTGCCTTGTGGAACAGAGCTTTTCACCGTAGCTGCCTCGGACTTTACTCTGTTGACGACTACTCTCTGTGTTCTGTTTGTGAGAAAATTATAGATCCATCGACCGACTTTTCCTGTTATTCCTTTAGCACGCATTTTGTGCGCTATTACGCCATGGTCACACTTGTCGAAGGCTTTTGCAAAGTCTGTATATATTACATCTGCATTCTTTTTATCTTCTAGTGCATTTAGGACGTTGTCGTAGTGATCCAATAGTTGAGACAGACAGGAGCGACCTGTTCTAAACCCATGTTGCCCTGGGTTGTGTAACTGATGGGTTTCTAGATGGGTGGTGATCTTGCTTCTTAGGACCCTTTCAAAGATTTTTATGATATGGGATGTTAGTGCTATCGGTCTGTAGTTCTTTGCTGTTGCTTTACTGCCCCCTTTGTGGAGTGGGGCTATGTCTGTTGTTTTTAGTAACTGTGGGACGACCCCCGTGTCCATGCTCCCTCTCCATAGGATGGAAAAGGCTCGTGATAGGGGCTTCTTGCAGTTCTTGATGAACACGGAGTTCCATAAGTCTGGCCCTGGGGCAGAGTGCATGGGCATGTCATTTATCGCCTGTTCGAAGTCATTTGGCGTCAGGATAACATCGGATAGGCTTGTGTTAATCAAATTTTGTGGCTCTCATAAAAAATTAATTTTGATCTTCGACTCTCAGTCTGGTTAGCGGCTTGCTAAAAACTGAGTCATATTGGGACTTGAGTAGCTCACTCATTTCCTTGCTGTCATCTGTGTAGGACCCATCTTCTTTAAGTAGGGGCCCAATACTGGACGTTGTTCTCGACTTTGATTTCGCATAGGAGAAGAAATACTTTGGGTTTCTTTCGATTTCATTTATGGCTTTCAGTTCTTCCAGCGATTCCTGACTCCTATAAGATTCCTTTAGCTTGAGTTCGATGCTTGCTATTTCTCTGACCAGTGTCTCCCTACGCATTTCAGATATACTGACCTCTTTTAGCCGCTCTGTTATTCTTTTCCTTCGCCTGTAAAGGGAGCGCCTGTCTCTTTCTATTTTACATCTACTCCTCCTTTTTCTTAGAGGAATAAGCCTTGTGCATACATCGAGTGCCACCAAATTAATCTGTTCTAGGCATAAGTTGGGGTCTGTGTTGCTTAGTATATCTTCCCAGCTTATATCGGTTAGGACTTGGTTTACTTGGTCCCACTTTATGTTTTTGTTATTGAAGTTGAATTTGGTGAATGCTCCCTCGTGACTAGTCTCATTATGTCGGTCTGGGGCTCCGCGCATACATGTCTGAACCTCAATTATGTTGTGATCTGAGTATATTGTTTTTGATATGGTGACATTTCTTATCAGATCATCATTGTTAGTGAAGATGAGGTCTAGTGTATTCTCCAGTCTAGTAGGCTCTATTATTTGCTGGTTTAAATTGAATTTTGTGCAGAGATTTAAAAGCTCGTGTGAGTGTGAGTTTTCATCAGAGCTGCCTCCTGGTGTTATTACTGCGACAATATTATTTGCTATATTCCTCTATTTTAGGTGCTTTAAGTTGAAATCCCCCAGGAGCAAGATGTTGGGTGCAGGAGCTGGAAGATTTTCCAGACAGTGGTCAATTTTTAACAGCTGTTCCTGGAATTGCTGGGATGTTGCATCCGGAGGCTTGTAGACTACCACAATGACTAGGTTTTGGTTCTCGACCTTTACTGCTAAAACTTCCACTACATCATTTGAGGCATTTAGCAGTTCTGTGCAAACAAGTGACTCTGCAATGTACAGGCCAACCCCCTCCCCCTTTGCCTGTTCACTCTGTCACATCTGTATAGGTTGTAACCTGGGATCCATATTTCGTTGTCCAAGTGATCCTTTATGTGGGTCTCAGTGAAAGCCGCGAACATTGCCTTTGCCTCTGCAAGCAGTCCACGGATGAAAGGTATTTTGTTGTTTGTTGCTGGCTTTAGACCCTGTATATTTGCAAAGAAGAATGTCATCGGACTGGTGGTATTGTTGGTACTGGGGGGGATTTTTTTTCCGGCATTAGTATCTGCATCTGTTGGTTTGGAGTGGAGGCCATCGACTGTGGTTCCACTCCAGGAATGACTGGATTTGGTGTACGATTTCTGCCATTTCCTGCCAGTTTTTTTTCCTTCCTGGCACTAAAAAACCTCTCTCTCTTGAGTGGCTGTGGCTACCCAGGTTTTCCCATCGCCTGGAACGCAGGCGACAAAGATACATGATAATATGCACTTGGAAAATCCTAGAGGAACTAGTCCCAAATCTGCACACGAAAATCACTCCCTACGAAAGCAAAAGATTCGGCAGGAGATGCAACATCTCCCCAATGAAAAACAGGGTCGCCACGAGTACGCTAAGAGACAACACAATAAGTGTCAGGAGCCCAAGACTGTTCAACTGCCTCCCAACATACATAAGGGGATTAACAATAGATCCCTGGCAGTCTCCAAGAAGGCGCTGGATAGGCACATAAAATCAGTACCTGACCAGCCGGGCTGTGGTTATGTCGGTTTGCGTGCGGTCAGCAATAACAGCCTGGTTGATCACGCCCTGATTCACCGCGAGGCCTGGCCACAGACCGGGCCGCGGGGGCGTTGACTCCCGAAACCCTCTGCAGGTATACTCCAGGTATACCATGAGTGTTAACAAAAACCTCTCACCTACCATCGCGGAACTGTTGCTGAATTTTTGCCAGTAACGTCACGGGTTAATGACCCGCCATATTGGAGGTCAAACCACATTCGCAGACGAATACATGTATACCATGTCTGGTCTGAGATTTTCCTCATCCTTGTAAGCCTCTGCGATGATTGATGCTTGTTGTGCAACTGACCAGGTGACGAAGCCAATTCTAACAGTCTACAGACTGACCAAGAAACAGGCTAAGAGACTGACCATCTACAAGCCTGACGTACTGATCACCTCAGGCTACATCACCACCACTTCTACTCTCCGGTATTATGATTACCTCTGTATCCAACTGATGAAGCCTGTCATACAGTAGAAACATTTCTTCAGGAAGATGCCTAAGTGTTGCCCATGTGTGGTTTTATTCATCAAGTTTCCCAAGAGTTTAGAAACAAGACAAAGATCTACTTCTGCCATGAGAAAAAACTGAGTCAAGAGAATACACTCGCCTGGTGAGCCAAAGTTAACAATGCACGTAAAACAATGTCAATTTATATCATTAAACACATGCAGTGAACATTTTTTTTTTTTAGAAAAAGGTGATACTGCAATTGTTAATTAACTTTCTGATTATTTTCGGCATCGTCACCGTCACCAGTAATTAACCATGGAAAAAACAACATACAAACACATCGCTCGTCACTAAGCGAAATGAAATCAAGCAAAGGGAAAAAAATAACTACATTTGAAAGCCGCACAGATGATCTGACTGATATAAGCGGTGATCCCGTAGAATTACAAAACAAACAGAAAATAATGTCCACTCATGCAGCACCTGAACCGCACTCGTGGAATTCCTTATTTATAATAAGTGCACAATAACACTGGTATGAGCACTCGGAATTCTGTGGAGGAATGAGTTTAGATCTAAGTAAAATATCAGATTCCTTAAATTGTATAGACATAAATCCTACGCATAAAGGAGGAAGTAGAGCTCGAGCCAAAAATTACAGACCAGAAGCCCGAACACCGCATAAAAATCTTCGAAAGAATGATCAGACGCCAAATTATAAATTTTGTGGAATAGCAAAATTTGTACAACCCAAATCAGCATGGATTTAGAGTGGGAAGATCATGCTTGTCATAACTACTACACCGCTACGACAGAATTACGGAGGCGTTGGAAGAAAACCAAACCCCAGATGTGGGATGAAAGTATTTAACAAAGGCATTTGATAAACATAATCATGGAATGATTACACACAAAGTGAGAGCGACAGGTATAACGAGGAAAGTAGGTAAATAGATATTCAACTTTCAGACAGAACACAGTGAGTAACGGTAAGTAAAACAAAATACATCATTAGAAAAGTACAAAGTTGAGTACAAGGCGGCACAGTCCTGGCGCCCTTACTGGTTCTCATACTCAACAAACATAGATAAAAACACTGGAACCAGTTCCAAATTATCATGTGAGGATAATACCAAAATATGCAAGAAAATCAACACGACAGAAGACACGAAAAAACTGCAAAGAAGATATAAACAGTGTCTTCCAATAGGCAGCATAAAATAACATGAACTTCACTGGTGACAGATGTCATCTGGTTAGACATGGAAAAAATAAGCTTAAAAGAGACGTACAGAAAACGCAAGAGAATCACCGAACAGAACTCAAGGAAAACGTAAGAGATCTGGGCATAATAATGTCAGGTGACCTTTCTTTCAAAGAACACTAGAAGGCAAATTTCACGACAGTCAGCAAAATGACGGGGTGAATAATGAAAATTTTCAAAATAAGGGAAATAGTACCAATGGCGACACCATTCAAATAGCTTGTGCTCACTTAAGAGTACTGACGACTCTGTTCAGGGCAAGAGAGATATCAGAGCTGGAACATATAAAGAGATCCTTTTCGACTTGCATACCTGGAGTTTACCTGGAGAGAGTTTCGGGGGTCAACGCCCCCGCGGCCCGGTCTGTGACCAGAGCATAGAGC
The DNA here is from genome assembly GCF_038502225.1 of Cherax quadricarinatus. Lineage (NCBI taxonomy): Eukaryota > Metazoa > Arthropoda > Malacostraca > Decapoda > Parastacidae > Cherax > Cherax quadricarinatus. The sequence continues at coordinate 36,290,971 of NC_091293.1, read as the reverse complement.
AATTAAAACATTAAAATTCTTGGGAAAAACCAGAATCCTAAATATGTACTCGCTGGAGTGAAGGAGAAAAAGATATGTACTTGAGGGTCTGGTCCAAAATCTACACACTAGCATAATATATAAGAGTAAGGGATATGGGAGAAAATGCAAAATTAAACCAGTGAAAAGCAAGGGTGCCGTGGGCACAATAAAAGTGCATTATATCAACATCCGTGGTCCCACACTATTTAACATTTTATCAGAAGATATCAGAAACACTGCCAGAACAAGTGTAGAAGTCTTCAAGAGGAAACTGAACTAATACCTCCGCCAAAGTGCCAGATCAACCAGACTGTGATGTATATGTAGACCGTCAGCAGCAATAGCCTAGCTGACCAGGCAAGCCTGGTTCACAGTCAGTCTTTGAAAGCAACAAAATTCTCGAAACCCATCAAAGGTATATCAAAAGTGTACTCAAACACCGTCCCTTCAGCATGTCATTCCATCCCTCCACATCAACCAGGATTAGCGTAAGCAGGAAAACAGATCTTACCTCCCCCTCCTTCCTCCAGCCAACCATCCCTCCATTTTTCAAGTCCATATCACCAGTGTTTAGACCAGCGGATCATCTTAAATTGGTTTTATCTGTGTAGTTGACATTTATAGCTCCTGAGAGATATCACAATGTATTTGTTAATATAAGTTGTAATAGCGTATGGAAGATATCACAGTGCATGAGTGAAGAACAGTAGGAAGACGAGAAACAGAAGGAGAATATCTTTTACCTTTGATGAGAATAGAAGGGAAGAAAATAGGGAAAATAAGAGGAAGGAGTATGAGGATGAAAAGTAGGAAGATAAGGAGGGGGGGGAATAATGATGATGATGAGGAGGAGGAGGAGGATACGAAGAGAAAATATTATGAATAGGAAGAGGAAGAGATGGGGTGGTAGAAAACAGGGGAGAGAGAAAATGTGAGTGAGAGACGAAGGGAATGAGGGGGAGAATGGAGAGAGAACGAGAGAGAGAGAGAGAGAGAGAGAGAGAGAGAGAGAGAGAGAGAGAGAGAGAGAGAGAGAGAGAGAGAGAGAGAGAGAGAGAGAGAGAAAGAGAGAGACAGAGAGACAGAGAGACAGAGAGAGAGAGAGAGACAGAGAGACAGAGAGAGAGAGAGAGAGAGAGAGAGAGAGAGAGAGAGAGAGAGAGAGAGAGAGAGAGAGAGAGAGAGAGAGAGAGAGAGAGAGGACGAAGGAGGGAAGAAGAGAGGATAAAGGGAGGGAAGGGAGATGAGGAACAAGGGGAGGGAGGAGAGAAGGGAGTTAGAGAACAGGGAGGAGAGGAGGTAGGGAGGGGGGGATTACCCTGGGGTTGAGGCCCCACATTCGGGGATTATAACCTAGTAGAAGTGCATTAAAACTGTGTAATCCACAGTGATCCTTTAAGGTCCAGCAGACCGGCCAAGGGGGATTATCAGTGGTGGCTGACTGATATATATATATATATATATATATATATATATATATATATATATATATATATATATATATATATATATATATATACATACATATTGTGTATATATATACAATAAAAAACTATGTACTTTCATTAAATTTCTTGGTCTTAGATGGTAATTTGCTCCCACTAAAACACGTTTATTTTCATTGTTTTCTACTTTGTCTCTTGATACATAATTATACATCGTTGAAGTATATTATTTACCTGGAATTCTGAAGACCTTGGTGGTGCCAGTGTCTGGTTTGTACTGATGAAGTGTGGATGTGCGGGTGGGAAGATGTGCGGGTGGGAAGATGTGCGGGTGGGAAGATGTGCGGGTGGGAAGATGTGCGGGTGGGAAGATGTGCGGGTGGGAAGACCTGCACTACACCGCCAGTCTTCCTTCTTAATATGTTGCTACACCTCATTATGAGTATCTACATCCTCTTCATAGTTACACCTTCCTCACACACAGTAGTCACACACTGCACGTTCCTCACACACGCTAGCCACACACTGCACGTTCCTCACACACAGTAGCCACACACTTCACGTTCCTCACACACGGTAGCCACACACTGCACGTTCCTCACACACAGTAGCCACACACTGCACGTTCCTCACACACGGTAGCCACACACTGCACGTTCCTCACACACAGTAGCCACACACTGCACGTTCCTCACACACGGTAGCCACACACTGCACGTTCCTCACACACAGTAGCCACACACTGCACGTTCCTCACACACAGTAGCCACACACTGCACGTTCCTCACACACGGTAGCCACACACTGCACGTTCCTCACACACGGTAGCCACACACTGCACGTTCCTCACACACAGTAGCCACACACTGCACGTTCCTCACACACAGTAGCCACACACTTCACGTTCCTCACACACGGTAGCCACACACTGCACGTTCCTCACACACAGTAGCCACACACTGCACGTTCCTCACACACGGTAGCCACACACTGCACGTTCCTCACACACAGTAGCCACACACTGCACGTTCCTCACACACAGTAGCCACACACTTCACGTTCCTCACACACGGTAGCCACACACTGCACGTTCCTCACACACAGTAGCCACACACTGCACGTTCCTCACACACAGTAGCCACACACTGCACGTTCCTCACACACAGTAGCCACACACTGCACGTTCCTCACACACAGTAGCCACACACTGCACGTTCCTCACACACAGTAGCCACACACTGCACGTTCCTCACACACAGTAGCCACACACTGCACGTTCCTCACACACGGTGCACGTTCCTCACACACAGTACACACTGCACGTTCCTCACACACAGTAGCCACACACTGCACGTTCCTCACACACAGTAGCCACACACTGCACGTTCCTCACACACAGTAGCCACACACTGCACGTTCCTCACACACAGTAGCCACACACTGCACGTTCCTCACACACGGTAGCCACACACTGCACGTTCCTCACACACAGTAGCCACACACTGCACGTTCCTCACACACGGTAAGCCACACACTGCACGTTCCTCACACACAGTAGCCACACACACACGGTAGCCACACACTGCACGTTCCTCACACACAGTAGCCACACACTGCACGTTCCTCACACACGGTAGCCACACACTGCACGTTCCTCACACACAGTAGCCACACACTGCACGTTCCTCACACACAGTAGCCACACACTGCACGTTCCTCACACACAGTAGCCACACACTGCACGTTCCTCACACACAGTAGCCACACACTGCACGTTCCTCACACACAGTAGCCACACACTGCACGTTGCACTCACACACAGTAGTAGCCACACACTGCACGTTCCTCACACACAGTAGCCACACACTGCACGTTCCTCACACACAGTAGCCACACACTGCACGTTCCTCACACACACAGTAGCCACACACTGCACGTTCCTCCCACACAGTAGCCACACACTGCACGTTCCTCACACCCAGTAGCCACACACTGCACGTTCCTCACACACAGGAGCCACACACTGCACGTTCCTCACACACAGTAGCCACACACTGCACGTTCCTCACAAACAGTAGCCACACACTGCACGTTCCTCACACACAGTAGCCACACACTGCACGTTCCTCACACAGTAGCCACACACTGCACGTTCCTCACACAGAAGCCACACACTGCACGTTCCTCACACACAGTAGCCACACACTGCACGTTCCTCACACACAGTAGCCACACACTGCACGTTCCTCACGGTAGCCACACACTGCACGTTCCTCACACACAGTAGCCACACACTGCACGTTCCTCACACAGTAGCCACACACTGCACGTTCCTCACACACAGTAGCCACACACTGCACGTTCCTCACACACAGTAGCCACACACTGCACGTTCCTCACACACAGTAGCCACACACTGAACGTTCCTCACACACAGTAGCCACACACTGCACGTTCCTCACACACAGTAGCCACACACTGCACGTTCCTCACACACAGTAGCCACACACTGCACGTTCCTCACATACGCTAGCCACACACTGCACGTTCCTCACACACAGTAGCCACACACTGCACGTTCCTCACACACAGTAGCCACACACTGCACGTTCCTCATATACGCTAGCCACACACTGCACGTTCCTCACACACAGTAGCCACACACTGCACGTTCCTCACACACATTTGCCACACACTGCGCGTTCCTCAAACACAGTAGCCACACACTGCACGTTCCTCACACACAGTAGCCACACGCTGCACGTTCCTCACACACAGTAGCCACACACTGCACGTTCCTCACACACAGTAGCCACACACTGCACGTTCCTCACACACAGTAGCCACACACTGCACGTTCCTCACACACGGTAGCCACACACTGCACGTTCCTCACACAGTAGCCACACGCTGCACGTATCTCACACACAGTAGCCACACACTGCCCGTTCCTCACACACAGTAGTCACACACTGCACGTTCCTCACACACAGTAGCCACACGCTGCACGTTCCTCACACACAGTAGCCACACACTGCACGTTCCTCACACACAGTAGTCACACGCTGCACGTTCCTCACACACAGTAGTCACACACTGCACGTTCCTCACACACTGTAGCCACACACTGCACGTTCCTCACACACAGTAGCCACACAATGCACGTTCCTCACACACAGTAGCCACACAATGCACGTTACTCACACACAGTAGCCACACACTGCACGTTCCACACACACAGTAGCCACACACTGCACGTTCCTCACACACAGCCACAAATTGCACGTTCCTCACACACAGTAGCCACACACTGCACGTTCCTCACACACAGTAGCCACACACTGCACGTTCCTCACACAGTAGCCACACACTGCACGTTCCTCACACACAGTAGCCACACACTGCACGTTCCTCACACACAGTAGCCACACACTGCACGTTCCTCACACACAGTAGCCACACACTGCACGTTCCTCACACACAGTAGCCACACACTGCACGTTCCTCACACACAGTAGCCACACAATGCACGTTCCTCACACACAGTAGCCACACACTGCACGTTCCTCACACACAGTAGCCACACACTGCACGTTCCTCACACACAGTAGCCACACAATGCACGTTCCTCACACACAGTAGCCACACAATGCACGTTACTCACACACAGTAGCCACACACTGCACGTTCCTCACACAGCCACAAATTGCACGTTCCTCACACACAGTAGCCACACACTGCACGTTCCTCACACACAGTAGCCACACACACTGCACGTTCCTTACACACAGCCACAAATTGCACGTTCCTCACACACAGTAGCCACACACTGCACGTTCCTCACACACAGTAGCCACACACTGCACGTTCCTCACACACAGTAGTCACACACTGCACGTTTCCTATACTTTCACATTTCTTGATTTTTCAACTATCCTGGTCTGGGGTTTTCCTGACTATCCTGGTCTGGGGTTTTCCTGACTATCCTGGTCTGAGGTTTTCCTGACTATCCTGGTCTGGGGTTTTCCTGACTACCCTGGTCTTGGGTTTTCATGACTATCCTGGTCTTGGGTTTTCCTGACAATCCTGGTCTGGGGTTTTTCTGATTATCCTGGTCCGGGTTTTCATGACTATCCTCGTCCGGGTTTTCCTGACTATCCTGGTGTGGGTTTTCCTGATTATCCTGGTCCGGGTTTTCCTGACTATCCTGGTGTGGGTTTTCATGACTATCCTGGTCCTTGTTTTCCAGACTATCCTGGTCTGGGTTTTCCTGATTATCCTGGTCCGGGTTTTCCTGACTATCCTGGTGTGGGTTTTCCTGATTATCCTGGTCCGGGTTTTCCTGACTATCCTGGTCCGGGTTTTCATGACTATCCTGGTCCTTGTTTTCCAGACTATCCTGGTCTGGGTTTTCCTGACTATCTTGCTGTCCCCTCATTGTTTGCTGTATTTTGCTGGTTATCCTATGTATTTCCCCCGTTTCTTCATTTTATCTCTCTAGTTCTAGGCTCGTGTCTTGCGTCACAAATTTATAAGTCACTGTCTCACCTGTACTGTTTTGTGTCCTAGTTTCTAACTTTTTTATTTGCTATATCATTTGTCATCGTCTCCTCACATTTTCTTAAATGTCTTCAAGGTTCTCAACGACAGACTGTGCTTGTTCCTTGTCAACATTTAATACGTGTTATTGAATACTGGGCCACTACGGCCATACTGGACCACCATCACAGTACCTGTCCAGCAGCAGCAGCAGCAGCACCTACCTGTGGACAGAAACAAATGCTGTAAGACCTAGTTACAAACGTAGGTGTAACGGAACTAATAACTATACATAACACAATAAGGCGAATATTTCCAGTGGTAAGATAGATCAATAAAGATAACAAGATAAATAAATGTAAGAAAACATATCAATAAAGGCAGTGGAGAGTGCAAGTAATATAATCTGTGGACGAACTTACTACATAACTCCACTCTTACAATGTTCTCAGTAAGGATTATACAAAAATTATACTTATATTTCAAGTAATAATACTTGTATTATTACTACTACATATTACTACAAATAATAATAATAATAATAATAATAATAATAATAATAATAATAATAATAATGTTCCTCTCCAAAATTATCTCAATCATCTACATCCTACAACACACTCCTTCTTTCCTCTACATCCTACAACATACTCCTTCTTTCCTCTACATCCTACAACACACTCCTTCTTTCCTCTACATCCTACAACACACTCCTTCTTTCCTCTACATCCTACAACACACTCCTTCTTTCCTCTACATCCTACAACATACTCCTTCTTTCCTCTACATCCTACAACACACTCCTTCTTTCCTCTACATCCTACAACATACTCCTTCTTTCCTCTACATCCTACAACACACTCCTTCTTTCCTCTACATCCTACAACATACTCCTTCTTTCCTCTACATCCTACAACACACTCCTTCTTTCCTCTACATCCTACAACACACTCCTTCTTTCCTCTACATCCTACAACATACTCCTTCTTTCCTCTACATCCTACAACACACTCCTTCTTTCCTCTACATCCTACAACATACTCCTTCTTTCCTCTACATCCTACAACACACTCCTTCTTTCCTCTACATCCTACAACATACTCCTTCTTTCCTCTACATCCTACAACATACTCCTTCTTTCCTCTACATCCTACAACACACTCCTTCTTTCATCTACATCCTACAACATACTCCTTCTTTCCTCTACATCCTACAACATACTCCTTCTTTCCTCTACATCCTACAACATACTCCTTCTTTCCTCTACATCCTACAACACACTCCCACTTTCCTCTACATCCTACAACACACTCCTTCTTTCCTCTACATCCTACAACACACTCCTTCTTTCATCTACATCCTACAACACACTCCTTCTTTCCTCTACATCCTACAACACACTCCTTCTTTCCTCTACATCCTACAACATACTCCTTCTTTCCTCTACATCCTACAACACACTCCCACTTTCCTCTACATCCTACAACACACTCCTTCTTTCCTCTACATCCTACAACACACTCCTTCTTTCATCTACATCCTACAACACACTCCTTCTTTCCTCTACATCCTACAACACACTCCTTCTTTCCTCTACATCCTACAACACACTCCTTCTTTCCTCTACATCCTACAACACACTCCTTCTTTCCTCTACATCCTACAACACACTCCTTCTTTCCTCTACATCCTACAACACACTCCTTCTTTCCTCTACATCCTACAACACACTCCTTCTTTCCTCTACATCCTACAACATACTCCTTCTTTCCTCTACATCCTACAACACACTCCTTCTTTCCTCTACATCCTACAACATACTCCTTCTTTCCTCTACATCCTACAACATACTCCTTCTTTCCTCTACATCCTACAACATACTCCTTCTTTCCTCTACATCCTACAACATACTCCTTCTTTCCTCTACATCCTACAACACACTCCCACTTTCCTCTACATCCTACAACACACTCCTTCTTTCCTCTACATCCTACAACACACTCCTTCTTTCCTCTACATCCTACAACACACTCCTTCTTTCCTCTACATCCTACAACATACTCCTTCTTTCCTCTACATCCTACAACACACTCCTTCTTTCCTCTACATCCTACAACATACTCCTTCTTTCCTCTACATCCTACAACACACTCCTTCTTTCCTCTACATCCTACAACACACTCCTTCTTTCATCTACATCCTACAACATACTCCTTCTTTCCTCTACATCCTACAACACACTCCTTCTTTCATCTACATCCTACAACATACTCCTTCTTTCCTCTACATCCTACAACACACTCCTTCTTTCATCTACATCCTACAACATACTCCTTCTTTCCTCTACATCCTACAACACACTCCTTCTTTCCTCTACATCCTACAACACACTCCTTCTTTCATCTACATCCTACAACATACTCCTTCTTTCCTCTACATCCTACAACACACTCCTTCTTTCATCTACATCCTACAACATACTCCTTCTTTCCTCTACATCCTACAACACACTCCTTCTTTCCTCTACATCCTACAACACACTCCTTCTTTCCTCTACATCCTACAACACACTCCTTCTTTCCTCTACATCCTACAACACACTCCTTCTTTCCTCTACATCCTACAACACACTCCTTCTTTCCTCTACATCCTACAACACACTCCTTCTTTCCTCTACATCCTACAACACACTCCTTCTTTCCTCTACATCCTACAACATACTCCTTCTTTCCTCTACATCCTACAACACACTCCTTCTTTCCTCTACATCCTACAACATACTCCTTCTTTCCTCTACATCCTACAACACACTCCTTCTTTCCTCTACATCCTACAACATACTCCTTCTTTCCTCTACATCCTACAACACACTCCTTCTTTCCTCTACATCCTACAACATACTCCTTCTTTCCTCTACATCCTACAACACACTCCTTCTTTCCTCTACATCCTACAACATACTCCTTCTTTCCTCTACATCCTACAACATACTCCTTCTTTCCTCTACATCCTACAACACACTCCCACTTTCCTCTACATCCTACAACACACTCCTTCTTTCCTCTACATCCTACAACATACTCCTTCTTTCCTCTACATCCTTCAACATACTCCTTCTTTCCTCTACATCCTACAACACACTCCTTCTTTCCTCTACATCCTACAACACACTCCCACTTTCCTCTACATCCTACAACACACTCCTTCTTTCCTCTACATCCTACAACACACTCCTTCTTTCCTCTACATCCTACAACACATTCCTTCTTTCCTCTACATCCTACAACAATATCCCAGCCCCAGCATGGATTAGTGGATTAATATATCCCAGCCCCAGCATGGATTAGTGGATTAATATATCCCAGCCCCAGCATGGATTAGTGGATTAATATATCCCAGCCCCAGCATGGATTAGTGGATTAATATATCCCAGCCCCAGCATGGATTAGTGGATTAATATATCCCAGCCCCAGCATGGATTAGTGGACTAATATATCCCAGCCCCAGCATGGATTAGTGGATTAATATATCCCAGCCCCAGCATGGATTAGTGGACTAATATATCCTAGCCCCAGCATGGATTAGTGGATTAATATATCCCAGCCCCAGCATGGATTAGTGGATTAATATATCCTAGCCCCAGCATGGATTAGTGGATTAATATATCCCAGCCCCAGCATGGATTAGTGGATTAATATATCTCAGCCCCAGCATGGATTAGTGGATTAATATATCCTAGCCCCAGCATGGATTAGTGGATTAATATATCCCAGCACCAGCATGGGTTAGCGGATTAATATATCCCAGCACCAGCATGGATTAGCGGATTAATATATCCCAGCACCAGAATGTATCATAGACATAAGGTCGACCAGCGACTCTTTCCAGCACCAGGCAAGCAAGTAAGCAGGAATGCAAGGTAGCAGGTAGGCAAGGAAGCAGGTAGGTAAGGAAGCAGGTAGGCAAACAGGCAGGCAGGTAGGCAAGTAGGCAGGTAAGCAAGTAGGCAAGCAGGTAAATGGCAAGCCAGCCAGCCAAGCAGACTGGCAGGTTTTCAGCTAGACTGCCAGCCTTATACTACCGCCGTCTTGCTGTTTGGAAAGCTGAATGAACACGAAGAAAGGAGGTTCGCTCAAGCAGAGAAAAACACGGGAAAGTGCTGTTGTATACGGAATCATGTTTGTTCTAGAGGCCAGGGCAAGATGGATGACCCACACCCACACACACGTGCACCAGCAAAGATAAAAAAAAAGTAGAAATCATGACTTTGAAACCTAAACCTCGATTACACTTTAAACCGGGAAGCGGCAGACATCATCAACCGCCATGAAAGCCGCCATGAATGGCAAGAAAATCCTGTGAAATACATCGCATCATGTTGATCACTCTCAAACACTACACAACCAGTTACGTATCATGTTGGTCACTCTCAGACACTCCTCGACACCAGTCCTAAACAAGCACTGGGTAAATCTCGGTATTCCAGTCAGCCAAAAACACATCCTTCATTGTCTGACTCGTAAAATGATCTCCTTGAAGCAGTTAAACTTCAACAAGTGTTCTTATTCTTCTTCTTCTTCTTCTCTCTCTCTCTCTTTCTTTCTTTCTCTCTCTCTCTCTCTCTCTCTCTCTCTCCCTCCCTGGCCTCGTTTCTCTTATAGTCTTGCCTTCAGAAACAAGTTTATATGGTGCAAGAGTGAATGCAACGTTCACAACACAACGTTCAAGTCTAGATAAGTGAAGCAAATAACGTTAAGAGGCACGTAAGTATCTCCGTCTTCTAATAACATGTTCATTTTTCCCCTATAATCTACCTTATCCATAATTACTATCGCATTTGTTTTGTCTGTTTCGTGAGGTGAAGTCCAGGAGCTTTGAGGACAGTTGTGTTGTAGATGTCTGAGTGAAACTCAGACATCTACAACACATGATTAAGGAAAACTCCTGGACTTCACCTCACGAAACAGACAAAACAAATGCGATAGTAATTATGGATAAGGTAGATTATAGGGGAAAAATGAACATGTTATTAGAAGACGGAGATACTTACGTGCCTCTTAAGATCGGCTAAAACAAAAGACAGAATCGGGAACAAAATCTCGACTGAGGTGAGTCTGGACGTAAAGGCGCAATATGTAGAACTAGGTATTATCGAGACTACGTTTCGCTCAACCCTGAGCGACATGAGTAAATAAGAGACGAAGGTTGCTAAACAAGCTTCCGCTGGGAGAAAATTTCGCTCTGTTATTATAAATGGTTTAAGAAAAGCCAACACATAGTAAATGAATGAGAGAGACATGTGCAACACTTGGGTCCCAGAATAACTGTGGAAACCTTTCACTAACCAGGAGTTTCATCAGTCCCATACAAACGATGGAAGATGTGAAGGAGTTTGAGGTAACCAGTCCGTCATCCTGAAGATGTGACCAGTCCATCAGTCTTCATACTAGTCTGATAAAAACCACCACCGAGGCAGATAACGGGAACAACACCGCTGGTGAAGGGTGGAGAAAGAGAGAGACGGGGAGGGGGGGGGAGAAAGGTAGAGAAAAGGGGTGGTAGGCGGAGGAGGTGGGAGGGAGAGGAAGGGGAAGAGGGAGAGGCAGATTTGTAAGTAGATTATGTAGACTCTACCACAGTAGTGTTATGGAGATGCTTCACGTGCGTCATCTCGAGTTCTTATTGGACGTCTCCTTTCCACAGTCAACCAGTGGCTGACCTGAAAAGTAGCCAGAGTAGACTCTGCAGCAGAGTCTACTCCGGCTACTGGAGGTAGTCGCTCCAGCATCTTCCACAAGCAAATTATGATACGTCTTTATCGCCTCAAGTACCTTTAACTGTGCTCCCTGGAACGTTTGTATAACGTTCTTCTGTATGTTGTTTGGTGTTTTATTGTTTGGTTGTTTACTGTTAGCACTGTTGACTTGTTATAACCAGGGACACATTTCATCATCTCCAGCTGAGGTATTTTTCTAGCTTCTTGTTATAACACATTCTTTTCACCTTAATATTTCTCTGTTATTTTTCTCTATAACACTGTATGAAAGCTTTGCTATTCTTGTGATATATCTCTTGACTGGAGACGTGAAGAAGACACAGATGTACTCTTACAGACTCGCCGGCCAGTATCCCTCAGGAAATGAGAGTCGTTCATGTCTAGTCTGCTTGACGTCATACAGAGTAAACACCAGAGGTTACTGGTGGCAGAAGAAAAAGTTTGTTCTGAAGTTTATCTGTGATGAAATGAAAGATTAATATTCTACATGCATTTTATTCAGCTTTGTCAAATTAAACACAGGGAAAATTATGCTGTGTCCTCAGTGGAGTAGTGCTTTTACGAGAGAACAGTTCTTTGAGTGGGAAGCCAGGAAAACATTGGTGCTCGTGCAGGGGTCTGGCAGACACAAAACACTCGTGGTTTAACTAGACGTGCAGGGGAGCTCAAGCTAAATACAAAAGAATATAGGAAAAGTACAGAGCAAGAGATCCGGTAGTGGAGAGAATAATAAGCAGGAGAACCTGCAACGACAAGGTTAACCGAAGTGGGCTCGTGAAATCATGGTGAGCGTGGCCCAGGGTAGGCCTCCATCAAGGTCCATGTAATTGTGAACTTAGGCCTCCATGTTCAGAGCCTCATCAGCGTGTCCATCATAAGCATCACAACTTGGCTCATCAGGATATTACTCCAGTAATTTGTCAGGTTCCTTCCTGAAGATAGTTATGAGTCTGACAACTTTCCTTGCATCTAGTGGAAGGCCGTGAGAACTCTTGGATTAATCAAACTTAACATGTTATCTGTAAGTGTAACCGTTGTGCCCAATGCTTCTAACTGGAGTATTCTGCAGTCTACTGCGCCTCCCTCTTTTGTCAGCAATAATTTCAGTATTTATATCTGCAACGAGTAGCTCCAGCATCTTTCCTAGTGTAAATTATGGTACATCTTTCTCGCCAACGCTCCAGGGAATACAATTTGAGGGATTTTCAGCGCTCCCAGCAATTTAAGTGTTTGCCTGAATTTATATGGGCAGTGAAATGTCGCGGCCTTCTCCACATCGGTAATTTCAACCGCCTTAAATAGAGGTCTCAATGTAGAGCGGTAGTCCAGCCTAGAGAGAGTATGATTACTGGCTTGGCATCTCTTGTTTTGAAGGCTCTTGCTATCCAGCCTATCATTTTCATTGCTGTAGTGATAGTAACATTATTGTGTTCCTTTAATGCAAGATCTTGCAACATTGTTGTACCCAGGTTCCTTAAATCATTCTTCTGTTTCATTTTGTAATATGAGTATTGTTCTCTTTTCCAGTTTTAATTTATTCAGTTTATCTCATAATAAAATATCTGAAATATATCTTTTTTGACCATCATGTTTTCTGTGGCTCATTGGAAGACTTGATATACAACTGTGGCTGGGAAGTGTGTGGTGTCCCCCAGGGTCATTACTCTCACATAAATCATAACCTCGTCTGTGTTGGACGTTACAGTCGTACTTCCAAAGTGACAACAGTAAAGGTTTAAACAAAAACGATAATATTTCACAGCTAAATAAGAAGGAAAACGCAGAAAAAAAGACCAGTTGAGAGTGAAGAAACCAACGATTTTACTGGGAGAACACTGAAGGTACGTGAGGTACTAAAACAAAACTTTCTGATGTTAAGGGAGAAAAGTGATCCAGTATCAGGTGGCTGAGTAGATAACAACCTGAATAATATCGATTGACATAAAAATAATGTAAGAAGAGATAGTAAAAGGAGGAGAGAGGTAGTCATGACAGAGTGCTGCGGTGAGTGATAACAAGGGAAGTGAGGACTTCAACGTACAATATCAACAATATAAATTATGAGGAGAACGACGTAGATATACGGCAGTGAATAATTCCTAAAAATATAAGTAATTTATGAGAACATTACGACTTCTCAATAATATTCCGGCAGCTGGAACCTAACTTGCAGCTGGAACCTAGGAGGCAGCTGGAACCAAGCTGGCAGCGGGAATGCAGCTGGAAACTGGAACCTAGCAGGCAGCTGGAACCTAGCTGGCAGCTGGAACCTAGCTGGCAGCAGGAACCTAGCTGGCAGCTGGAACCTAGCTGGTAGCTGGAACCTAGCTGGCAGCTGGAACCTAGCAGGCAACTGGAACCTAGCAGGCAGCTGGGACCTAGCTGGCAACTGGAAACTAGCAGGCAGCTGGAACCTAGCTGGAAGCTGGAGCCTAGCTGGCAGTTGGAAGCTAGCTGGCAACTGGAAGTTAGCTGGCAGCTGGAATCAAGCTGGCAGCTGGAATGTAGCTAGAAACTGGAACCTAGCAGGCAATTGGAGCCTAGCTGGCAGTTGGAACCTAGCAGGCAATTGGAACCTAGCTGGCAGCTGGAACCTAGCAGGCAACTGTAACCTAGCTGGCAGCTGGAACCTAGCAGGCAACTGGAACCTAACAGGCAGCTGGAACCTAGCAGGCAACTGGAACCTAGCAGGCAGCTGGAACAGACGGATACTTGCACAACAATTAAGTATCAAGTTTAAATGTAAGACAACAAAGTTCCTTAGTGAGCAAGCACTGACACGCACTGGGTGCGAGTCCTTCAGAAGTCACATACAAGCATAACAAAGCAATAATTGAACACCAGGGGACCTGGTTGTAACATCAAGGGATCTGGAGTAAGATCAGGGCCCTGGAGGTAAGATCAGGGGGCCTGGGGTAACATCAGGGAAACTGAGGGTAACATCAGGGGCCCTGGAGGTAAGATCAGGGGGCCTGGGGTAACATCAGGGGCCCTGAAAGTAACATCAGGAGCCCTGAGAGTAACAACAGGGACCCTGGGTAACATCAGAGGCCCTGGAGTAACATCAGGGGCACAAGGGTAGCAACAGGGGACCTGGGGTAACATCAGGGGCCTTGGGGTAACATAAGGGGCCCTTGGGTAACATCAGGGGCCCTGGGGTAACATCAGGGGCCCTGGGGTAACATCAGGAGCCTTGGAGTAACATCAGGGGCCCTGGGGTAACATCAAGGGTCCTGGGTTAACATCAAGAGCACTGGGGTAACATCAGGGGCCCTGGGGTAACATCAGAGGTCCTGGAGTAACATCATGGGCCCAGGGGTAACATCAGGAGCACAGGGGTAACATCAGGGGCCCTGGTGTAACATCAGGAACCCTGGGGTAATATCAAGGGCACTGGGGTAACATCAGGGGCCCTGGGGTAACATCAGAGGCCCTGGGGTAACATCATGGGCCTGGGGTAACATCAAGGGCACTGGGGTAACATCAGGGGCGCTGGGGTAACATCAGGGGCCTTGGGGTAACATCAGGGGCCCTGGGGTAACATCACAAGCCCTGGGGTAACATCAGGTGCACTGGGGTAACATCAGAGGGCCTGGGGGTAATATCAGGGGGCCCTAGGGGTAACATCAGGGGCCCTGGGAGTAACATCAGGGGCCCTGGGGGTAACATCAAGAGCCATGGGGTAACATCAGGGGCCTTGGGGTAACATCAGGGGTTCTGGGATAACATCAAAGGCCCTGGGGGTAACATCACGAGCCCCTGGAGGTAACATCAGGGGCCGTGGAGTAACATCAGGGGTTCTGGGGTAACATCAAGGGCCCTGAGGGTAACATCGGGAGTCCGGGGGTAACATCAGGGGCCCTGGGGTAACATCATGGGCCCTGGGGTAACATCAGGGGTCCTGGGGTAACATCAAGGGCCCTGGAGGAAACATCAGAGGTCCTGGGGAAACATCAAGGGTCCTGGGGTAACATCAAGGGCCCTGGGGTAACATCAAGGGCCCTGGGGGTAACATCAGAGGTCCTGGGGTAACATCAATTGTCCTCGGGTGACATCAGAGGCCCTGGGGATAACATCAGAGGCCCTGGAGTAACATCAAGGGTCCTGGGGTAACATCAGGGGCCCTAGGGTAACATCAGGGGTCCTGGGGTAACATCAGGGGCCCTAGGGTAACATCAGGGGCCCTGGGGATAACATCAGGGGCCCTGGGGATAACATCAGAGGCCCTGGGGTAACGTCAAGGGTCCTGGGGTTAACATTAGGGGCCCTGGGGATAACATCAGAGGCCCTGGGGTAACATCAGAGGCCCTGGGATAACATCAGAGGCCCTGGGGTAACATCAGAGGCCGTGGGGTAACATCAAGTGTCCTAGGGGTAACATCAGAGGCCCTGGGGTAACATCATGGGCCCTGGGGTAACATCAAGGGTCCTGGGGGTAACATCATGGGCCTTGGGATAACATCAGAGGCCCTGCGGTAACATCAAGGGTCCTGGGGGTAACATCAGAGGCCCTGAGGTAATATCAGAGGCCCTGAGGTAATATCAGAGGCCCTGGGTAACATCATGGGCCCTGGGGTAACATCAAGGGTCCTGGGGGTAACATCATGGGCCATGGGGCAACATCAGAGGCCCTGGGGTAACATCAGAGGCCCTGGGGTAACATCAAGGGTCCTGGGGGTAACATAAGGGCCCTGGGTTAAATCAGGGGCCATGGAGGTAACATCAGGGGCCCTAGGGTAACATCAGAGGTCCTGGGGTAACATCACGGGTCCTGGGATAACACCAGGGGCCCTGGGATAACATCAGAGGCCCTGGAGTAACATCAGTGGTCCTGGGGTAACATCAGGGGGCCTGGGGTAACATTAGGGGCCTTGTAACATCAGGGGTCCTGGGGCAATATCAGGGGACTGGGGGTAACATCAGGGGTCCAGGGGTAATATCATAGGGTCTGGGGTAATATCAGAGGCCCTGGGGTAACATCAGGAGCCCTGAGGCAGCATCAGGGGCCCTGGGGTAACATCAGGGGCCCTGAGAGTAACAACAGGGACCCTGGGGTAACATCAGGGGCCCTGGAGTAACATCAGGGGCACAAGAGTAGTATCAGGGGACCTGGGGTAACATCATTGGCCTTGGGGTAACATGAGGGGCCCTGGGGTAACTTCAGGGGCCCTGGGGTAAGATCAGGGGCCCTGGGTTTGCATCAGGGGCCATGGGGTAACATCATGGGCCCTGGGGTAGCATCAGGGGCCCTGGGATAACATCAGGGGCCTTGGAGTAACATCAAGAGCACTGGGGTAACATCAGGGGCCCTGGGGTAACATCAGAGGTCCTGGAGTAACATCATGGGCACTGGGGTAACATCAGGGGCCCTGAGGTAACATCAGGAGCCCTGGGGTAATATCAGCAGCCCTGGGGTAACGTCAGGGGCACTGGGGTAATATCAGGGGCCCTGGGGTAACATCATGGGCCCTGGGGTAACACCAAGGGCACTGGGGTAACATCAGGGGCACTGGGGTAACATCAGGGGCCTTGGGGTAACATCAGGGGTCCTGGGGTAATATCACAAGCCCTGGGGTAACATCAGGGACACTGGGGTAACATCAGGGGCCCTGGGGGTAATGTCTGGGGCCCTAGGGGTAACATCATGGGCCCTGGAAGTAACATCAGGGGCCCTGGGGGTAACAACAGGAGCCATGGGGTAACATCAGGGGTCCTGGAGTAACATCAGGGGTTTTGGGGTAACATCAAGGGCCCTGGGAGTAACATCAGGAGTCCTGGGGTAACATCAGAGGCCCTGCGGTAACATCATGCTCCCTGGCGAAACATCAGGGGTCCTGGGATAACATAAGGGGCCCTGGGGTAACATCATAGGCCTTGGGGTGGCATCAGGGGTCCTGGGATAACATCAGGGGTCCTGGGGTAACATCATGGGCCCTGGGGTAACATCAGGGGTCCTGGGTTAACATCATGATCCCTGGGGTAACATCAGGGGTCCTTGGGTAACATCAGGGGCCCTGGGGTAACATCATGGTCCCCGGGGTAACATCAGGGGTCCTGGGGTAACATCAGGGGGTCCTGGGGTAACATCATGGGCCCTGGGGTAACATCAGGGGTCCTGGGGTAACATCAGGGACCCTGGAGCAACATCATGGGCCCTGGTGTAACATCAGGGGTCCTTGGGTAACATCTGGGGTCCTGGGGTAACATCATGGGCCCTGGGGTAACATCAGGAGTACTGGGGAAACATCAGGGGCCCTGGGGTAACATCAGGGGTTCGGGGGTAACCTCATGGGCC
The DNA here is from genome assembly GCF_038502225.1 of Cherax quadricarinatus. Classification (NCBI taxonomy): domain Eukaryota; kingdom Metazoa; phylum Arthropoda; class Malacostraca; order Decapoda; family Parastacidae; genus Cherax; species Cherax quadricarinatus. The sequence goes on along the minus strand of NC_091293.1, from coordinate 36,272,895 downwards.
CTGGGTTAACATCATGGGCCCTGGGGTAACATCAGGGTTCCTGGGGTAAAATCAGGGGCCCTGGGGTAACATCAGGGGTCCTGGGGTAACATCAGGAGCCCTGGGCTAACATCAGGAGCCCTGGGGTAACATAAGGGGCCCTGGGGTTACATCAGGGGCCCTGGGGTAACATCAAGGACCCTGGGGGTAACATCAGGGGCCCTGGGGTAACATCACGGGCCCCGGGGGTAACATCAAGGGTCCTGGGGTAACGTCAGGGGCCCTGGGGGTAACATCAGGCGCCCTGGGAGTATCATCAGGGGTCCTGGGGACAACATCAGGAGCCCTGGCCTAACATCAGGGGTCCTGGGGTAACATCAAGGCCTCTGGGGGTGAAACCAAAGGCGTTGGGGGTAACATCAGGGGCCCTGGTGGTAACATCAGAGGCCCTGTGGGTAACATTAGGGGTCCTGGGGTAACATCAGGGGTCCTGGGGTAACATCAGGGAACCTGGGGGTGACATCAGAGGCCTTAGGGGTAACACCAGAGGCCCTGGGGTAACATCAGGGATCCTGGGGTAACATCACGGGGCCAGGGGGTAACATCAGGGGCCCTGAGGGTAACATCAGGGGCCCTGAGGGTAACATCAGGGGCCCTGAGGGTAACATCAGAGGCCCTGTGGGTAACATTAGGGGCCCTAAGGGTAACATCAGGGGCCCTGCGAGTGAAATCGAAGGCCTTGGGGGTAACATCAGAGGCCATGGGGGTAACATCAGGGGTCTTAGGGGTAACATCAGGGGCCCTGGGGGTGACATCAGAGGTCTTAGGGGTAACACCAGAGGCCCTGGGGGTAACATCAGGGGTCCTGGGGTAACATCAGGGGGCCAGGGGTAACATCAGGGGCCCTGAGGGTAACATCAGGGGCCCTGAGGGTAACATCAGGGGCCCTGAGGGTAACATCAGGGGCCCTGAGGATAACATCAGGGGCGCTGAGGGTAACATCAGGGGCCCTGAGGTTAACATCAGAGGCCCTGAGGGTAACATCAGGGGCCCTGGGGGTGAAATCGAAGGCCTTGGGGGTAACATCAGGGGCCCCTGGGGAAAACATCAGAGGCCCTGGGGGCAACATCAGGGGTCCTGGGGTAACATCAGGGGTCGTGGGGTAATATCAGGGGTCCTGGGGTAACATCAGGGGGCCTGGGGGTAACATTAGGGGCTTTGAGGGTAACATCAGAGGCTTTGAGGGTAACATCAGGGGCCCTGAGGGTAACATCAGAGGCCCTGAGGGTAACATTAGGGGCCCTGAGGGTAACATCAGGGGCCCTGGGGGTGAAATCGAAGACCTTGGGGGTATCATCAGGGGCCCTGGGGGTAACATCAGAGGCCCTGGGGTAACATCAGGGGTCCTGGGGTAACATCAGGGGCCCAGAGGGTGAACTCGAAGGCCTTGGGGTAACATCAGGGGCCCTGGGGGTAACATCAGGGGGCCTGGGGGTAACATCAGGGGGCCTAGGGGTAACATCAGGGGTCCTGGGGTAACATCAGGGGCCCAGGGGGTGAACTCGAAGGCCTTGGGGTAACATCAGGGGGCCTGGGGGTAACATCAGGAGGCCTGGGGGTAACATCAGGGGGCCTAGGGGTAACATCAGGGCCCCTGGGGGTAAGATCACAGCAAGCAACAACAGGAAGGTACTAGTCAACAACACCATGGTACACCTGACTCTGGAACCTCACAACTGCTCTCACGAAGAGAAGAACAAAAATAAAAGCAAACATTATTACGACATTTTTACACGATAGCTGTTAGTGTGTACGTGAAGTACACTGCACCAAGTCATGTGTGTGCACGATAGCTGTTAGTGTGTACGTGAAGTACACTACCAGGTCATGTGTGTACACGATAGCTGTTAGTGTGTACGTGAAGTACACTGTACCAGGTCATGTGTGTGCACGATAGCTGTTAGTGTGTACGTGAAGTACACTGTACCAGGTCATGTGTGTACACGATAGCTGTTAGTGTGTACGTGAAGTACACTGTACCAGGTCATGTGTGTACACGATAGCTGTTAGTGTGTACGTGAAGTACACTGTACCAGGTCATGTGTGTGCACGATAGCTGTTAGTGTGTACGTGAAGTACACTGTACCAGGTCATGTGTGTGCACGATAGCTGTTAGTGTGTACGTGAAGTACACTGTACCAAGTCATGTGTGTGCACGATAGCTGTTAGTGTGTACGTGAAGTACACTGCACCAGGTCATGTGTGTACACGATAGCTGTTAGTGTGTACGTGAAGTACACTGTACCAGGTCATGTGTGTGCACGATAGCTGTTAGTGTGTACGTGAAGTACACTGCACCAGGTCATGTGTGTGCACGATAGCTGTTATTGTGTACGTGAAGTACACTGTACCAGGTCATGTGTGTACACGATAGCTGTTAGTGTGTACGTGAAGTACACTGTACCAGGTCATGTGTGTACACGATAGCTGTTAGTGTGTACGTGAAGTACACTGTACCAGGTCATGTGTGTGCACGATAGCTGTTAGTGTGTACGTGAAGTACACTGTACCAGGTCATGTGTGTACACGATAGCTGTTAGTGTGTACGTGAAGTACACTGCACCAGGTCATGTGTGTGCACGATAGCTGTCAGTGTGTACGTGAAGTACACTGTACCAGGTCATGTGTGTACACGATAGCTGTCAGTGTGTACGTGAAGTACACTGCACCAGGTCATGTGTGTACACGATAGCTGTCAGTGTGTACGTGAAGTACACTGCACCAAGTCATGTGTGTACACGATAGCTGTGTGTGCGTGAAGTACACTGCACCAGGTCATGTGTGTATACGATAGCTGTTAGTGTGTACGTGAAGTACACTGCACCAGGTCATGTGTGTACAGGATAGCTGTCAGTGTGTACGTGAAGTACACTGCACCAGGTCATGTGTGTACACGATAGCTGTTAGTGTGTACGTGAAGTACACTGCACCAAGTCATGTGTGTACACGATAGCTGTGTGTACGTGAAGTACACTGCACCAGGTCATGTGTGTACACGATAGCTGTTAGTGTGTACGTGAAGTACACTGCACCAAGTCATGTGTGTACACGATAGCTGTTAGTGTGTACGTGAAATACACTGCAACAGGTCATGTGTGTACACGATAGCTGTTAGTGTGTAGTTGAAGTACACTGCACCAGGTCATGTGTGTACACGATAGCTGTTAGTGTGTGTACGTGAAGTACACTGCACCAGGTCATGTGTGTACACGATAGCTGTTAGTGTGTACGTGAAGTACACTGCACCAAGTCATGTGTGTACACGATAGCTGTTAGTGTGTACGTGAAGTACGCTGCACCAGGTCATGTGTGTACACGATAGCTGTTAGTGTGTACGTGAAGTACACTGCAACAGGTCATGTGTGTACACGATAGCTGTTAGTGTGTAGTTGAAGTGCACTGCACCAGGTCATGTGTGTACACGATAGCTGTTAGTGTGTAGTTGAAGTACACTGCACCAGGTCATGTGTGTACACGCTAGCTGTCAATGTGTACGTGAAGTACACTGCACCAGGTCATGTGTACACGATAGCTGTCAATGTGTACGTGAAGTACAATGCACCAGGTCATGCGTGTACACGATAGCTGTCAATGTGTACGTGAAGTATACTGCACCAGGTCATGTGTGTACACGATAGCTGTCAGTGTACGTGAAGTACACTGCACCAGGTCATGTGTGTACACGATAGCTGTCAGAGTGTACGTGAAGTACACTGCACCAGGTAATGTATGTACACGATAGCTGTCAGAGTGTACGTGAAGTACACTGCACCAGGTCATGTGTGTACACGATAGCTGTCAGAGTGTACGTGAAGTACACTGCACCAGGTAATGTATGTACACGATAGCTGTCAGAGTGTACGTGAAGTACACTGCACCAGGTCATGTGTACACGATAGCTGTCAATGTGTACGTGAAATACACTGCACCAGGTTATGCGTGTCCACGATAGCTGTCAGAGTGTACGTGAAGTACACTGCACTAGGTCATGTGTGTACACGATAGCTGTCAGTGTGTACGTGAAGTACACTGCACCAGGTCATGTGTGTACACGATAGCTGTCAGTGTGTACGTGAAGTACACTGCACCAGGTCATGTGTGTACACGATAGCTGTCAGTGTATACGTGAAGTACACTTCACCAGGTCATGTGTGTACACGATAGCTGTTAGTGTGTACGTGAAGTACACTGCACCAGGTCATGTGTGTACACGATAGCTGTCAGTATGTACGTGAAGTACACTGCACCAGGTCATGTGTGTACACGATAGCTGTCAGTGTACGTGAAGTACACTGCACCAGGTCATGTGTGTACACGATAGCTGTCAGAGTGTACGTGAAGTACACTGCACCAGGTCATGTGTGTACACGATAGCTGTCAGAGTGTAAGTGAAGTACACTGCACCAGGTCATGTGTGTACACGATAGCTGTCAGAGTGTACGTGAAGTACACTGCACCAGGTCATGTGTGTACACGATAGCTGTCAGAGTGTAAGTGAAGTACACTGCACCAGGTCATGTGTGTACACGATAGCTGTCAGAGTGTACGTGAAGTACACTGCACCAGGTCATGTGTGTACACGATAGCTGTCAGTGTGTACGTGAAGTACACTGCACCAGGTCCTGTGTGTACACGATAGCTGTCAGAGTGTACGTGAAGTACACTGCACCAGGTAATGTATGTACACGATAGCTGTCAGAGTGTACGTGAAGTACACTGCACCAGGTCATGTGTGTACACGATAGCTGTCAGAGTGTACGTGAAGTACACTGCACCAGGTAATGTGTGTACACGATAGCTGTCAGAGTGTACGTGAAGTACACTGCACCAGGTAATGTATGTACACGATAGCTGTCAGAGTGTACGTGAAGTACACTGCACCAGGTCATGTGTGTACACGATAGCTGTCAGAGTGTACGTGAAGTACACTGCACCAGGTCATGTATGTACACGATAGCTGTCAGAGTGTACGTGAAGTACACTGCACCAGGTCATGTATGTACACGATAGCTGTCAGAGTGTACGTGAAGTACACTGCACCAGGTCATGTATGTACACGATAGCTGTCAGAGTGTACGTGAAGTACACTGCACCAGGTCATGTATGTACACGATAGCTGTCAGAGTGTACGTGAAGTACACTGCACCAGGTCATGTGTGCACACGATAGCTGTCAGAGTGTACGTGAAGTACACTGCACCAGGTCATGTGTGCACACGATAGCTGTCAGAGTGTACGTGAAGTACACTGCACCAGGTCATGTATGTACACGGCTCACCTGTTGCACTGACAGGTTAGGTAATATTTGTTAGAAAAGAGGACAAGTGTTTCCTGACACGGGTCTTTGTCACATGATGACCCACAGCCGGAGCTTTTGATCATGTGACCGAGACCTTCCACTGGCTTACCTCTCCACCACTAAAAATTCTAGTTATGTTGTGGCGCTGCTTCACGTCAACATTACTACAGCACTAGTTATGTTGTGGCGCTGCTTCACGTCAACATTACTACAGCACTAGTTATGTTGTGGCGCTGCTTCACGTCAACATTACTACAGCACTAGTTACGTTGTGGCGCTGCTTCACGTCAACATTACTACAGCACTAGTTACGTTGTGGCGCTGCTTCACGTCAACATTACTACAGCACTAGTTACGTTGTGGCGCTGCTTCACGTCAACATTACTACAGCACTAGTTACGTTGTGGCGCTGCTTCACGTCAACATTACTACAGCACTAGTTACGTTGTGGCGCTGCTTCACGTCAACATTACTACAGCACTAGTTACGTTGTGGCGCTGCTTCACGTCAACATTACTACAGCACTAGTTACGTTGTGGCGCTGCTTCACGTCAACATTACTACAGCACTAGTTACGTTGTGGCGCTGCTTCACGTCAACATTACTACAGCACTAGTTACGTTGTGGCGCTGCTTCACGTCAACATTACTACAGCAATGGATACGAAAATGCAACCTGGTATATTTGAAAACTCTTTTGGTGGGCGAAAAGCTGAAGGAGATATTATTACAACGTACCAGATACTTGGAGCCCAAACCCAGGGTCCCTAGAACCAAGCACTAACGCAGGGTCCCTAGAACCAAGCACTAACGCAGGGTCCCTAGAACCAAGCACTAACGCAGGGTCCCTAGAACCAAGCACTAACGCAGGGTCCCTAGAACCAAGCACTAACCCAGGGTACATAGAGCTAAGCACTAACCCATGGTACAAGGAACTAAACACTAACCCAGGGTGCCACGAGCTAAGCTCTAACCTAGGGTACTCAGAGCCAAGCACTACCCCAGGGTACCTAGACTCAAGCACTAACCCAGAGTCCCTAGAGCCAAGCACTAACCCAGGGTACCTAATGCCAATCACTAACCCAGGGTATCTAGAGTCAAGCACTTACAAAGGGTACCCAGAGCCAAGCACTAACCCAGGGTACCTAGAGCCAATCACTAACCCAGGGTACCTAGAGTCAAACACTAACCCAGGGAACCTAGAGCCAAGCACTAACCCAGGGTACCTAGAGCCAAGCACTAACCCAGGGTACCTAGAGCCAATTACTAACCTAGGGTTATCTAGAGTCAAGCACTAACCCAGGGTACCAAGAGCCAAGCACTAACCCAGGGTACCTAGAGCCAATTACTAACCCAGGGTTATCTAGAGTCAAGCACTAACCCAGGGTACCAAGAGCCAAGCACTAACCCAGGGTACCAAGAGCCAAGCACTAACCCAGGGTACCTAGAGCCAAGCAATAACCCAGGGTACCTACCTACACATGTACTATACATGTGCTACGCAGATGCTTCACAGGCGCTACACAAGTGCTACACCAGCACTGCAACAGTGATACACCAGTACTGCATCAGTGCTCTATCAGTGCTACACCAGTGCTACATCAATGATACACCAGCACTACACCAGTGCTACACCAACACTACACCAGTGCAACACCAGCACTACATCAGTGATACACCAGTGCTACACCAGTGCTACATCAGTACTACACCAGTGCAACACCAGCACTACATCAGTGATACACCAGTGCTACACCAGTGCTACATCAGTACTACACCAGTGCTACACCAGCACTACATCAGTGATACACCAGTGCAACACCAGCACTACATCAGTGATACACCAGTGCTACACCAGTGCTACATCAGTACTACACCAGTGCTACACCAGCACTACATCAGTGATACACCAGTGCTACACCAGCACTACATCAGTGATACACCAGTGCTACACCAGTGCTACATCAGTACTACACCAGTGCTACACCAGCACTACATCAGTGATACACCAGTGCTACACCAGCACTACATCAGTGATACACCAGTGCAACACCAGCACTACATCAGTGATACACCAGTGCTACACCAGTGCTACATCAGTGCTACACCAGTGCTACACCAGTGCTACACCAGCACTACATCAGTGATACACCAGTGCTACACCAGCACTACATCAGTGATACACCAGTGCAACACCAGCACTACATCAGTGATACACCAGTGCTACACCAGTGCAACACCAGCACTACACCAGTGCTACACCAACACTACACCAGTGCTACACCAGCACTACACCAGTGCTACACCAGCACTACACCAGTGCTACACCAGCACTACATCAGTGATACACCAGTGCTACACCAACACTACACCAGTGCTACACCAGTGCTACACCAGCACTACATCAGTGATACACCAGTGCTACACCAGCACTACACCAGTGCTACACCAGTGCTACACCAACACTACACCAGTGCTACACCAGCACTACACCAGTGCTACACCAGCACTACATCAGTGATACACCAGTGCTACATCAGTACTACACCAGTGCAACACCAACACTACACCAGTGATACACCAGTACTACACCAGTGCTACACCAACACTACACCAGTGATACACCAGCACTACACCAGTGCTACACCAGCACTACACCAGTGCTACACCAGCACTACATCAGTGATACACCAGTGCTACACCAGCACTACACCAGCACTACACCAGTGCTACACCAACACTACACCAGTGCTACACCAGCACTACACCAGTGCTACACCAACACTACACCAGTGCTACACCAGCACTACATCAGTGATACACCAGTGCTACACCAGTGCTACACCAACACTACACCAGTGCTACACCAGCACTACACCAGTGCTACACCAGTGCTACATCAGTGATACACCAGTGCAACACCAGCACTACATCAGTGATACACCAGTGCTACACCAGTGCTACACCAACACTACACCAGTGCTACACCAGCACTACACCAGTGCTACACCAGTGCTACATCAGTGATACACCAGTGCTACACCAGCACTACATCAGTGATACACCAGTGCTACACCAGTGCTACACCAGTGCTACATCAGTGATACACCAGTGCTACACCAGTGCTACATCAGTGATACACCAGTGCTACACCAGTGCTACACCAGTGCTACATCAGTGCTACACCAGCACTACATCAGTGATACACCAGTGCTACACCAGCACTACATCAGTGATACACCAGTGCTACACCAGTGCTACATCAGTGATACACCAGTGCTACACCAGCACTACATCAGTGATACACCAGTGCTACACCAGTGCTACATCAGTACTACACCAGTGCTACACCAGCACTACATCAGTGATACACCAGTGCTACACCAGTGCTACATCAGTACTACAATAGTGCTACACCAGCACTACATCAGTGATACACCAGTGCTACACCAGCACTACAACAGTGATATACCAGTGCTACACCAGAGCTACATCAGTACTACACCAGTGCTACACCAGCACTACATCAGTGATACACCAGTACTGCATCAGTGCTCTATCAGTGCTACACCAGTGCTACATCAATGATACACCAGCACTACACCAGTGCTACACCAACACTACACCAGTGCAACACCAGCACTACATCAGTGATACACCAGTGCTACACCAGTGCTACATCAGTACTACACCAGTGCAACACCAGCACTACATCAGTGATACACCAGTGCTACACCAGTGCTACACCAGTGCTACATCAGTACTACACCAGTGCAACACCAGCACTACATCAGTGATACACCAGTGCTACACCAGTGCTACATCAGTACTACACCAGTGCTACACCAGCACTACATCAGTGATACACCAGTGCTACACCAGTGCTACATCAGTACTACACCAGTGCTACACCAGCACTACATCAGTGATACACCAGTGCTACACCAGCACTACATCAGTGATATACCAGTGCTACACCAGAGCTACATCAGTACTACACCAGAGCTACATCAGTACTACATCAGTGATACACCAGTGCTACACCAGTGCTACATCAGTACTACACCAGTGCAACACCAGCACTACATCAGTGATACACCAGTGCTACACCAGTGCTACATCAGTACTACACCAGTGCTACACCAGCACTACATCAGTGATACACCAGTGCTACACCAGCACTACATCAGTGATATACCAGTGCTACACCAGAGCTACATCAGTACTACACCAACACTACACCAGTGCTACACCAGCACTACACCAGTGCTACACCAACACTACACCAGTGCTACTCCAGCACTACATCAGTGATACACCAGTGCTACACCAGTGCTACATCAGTACTACACCAGTGCTACACCAGCACTACATCAGTGATACACCAGTGCTACATCAGTACTACACCAGTGCTACACCAGCACTACATCAGTGATACACCAGTGCAACACCAGCACTACATCAGTGATACACCAGTACTACACCAGTGCTACATCAGTACTACACCAGTGCAACACCAGCACTACATCAGTGCTACATCAGTGCTACACCAGTGCTACAGCAGAGCTACACCAGTGCTACACCAGTGCTACATCAGTGCTACACCAGTGCTACACCAGAGCTACACCAGTGCAACACCAGCACTACATCAGTGCTACATCAGTGCTACACCAACACTACACCAGTGCTACACCAGCACTACACCAGCACAACACCAGTGCTACACCAGAGCTACACCAGTGCTACACCAGTGATACACCAACACTACACCAGTGCTACATCAGTACTACACCAGTGATACACCAACACTACACCAGTGCTACACCAGAGCTACACCAGTGCTACACCAGTGCTACACCAACACTACACCAGTGCTACACCAGTGCTACACCAACACTACACCAGTGCTACACCAGTGCTACACCAACACTACACCAGTGCTACACCAGTGCTACACCAACACTACACCAGTGCTACACCAGTGCTACACCAACACTACACCAGTGCTACACCAGCACTACACCAGCACAACACCAGTGCTACACCAGAGCTACACCAGTGCTACACCAGTGATACACCAACACTACACCAGTGCTACACCAGCACAACACCAGTGCTACACCAGTGCTACACCAGTGATACACCAACACTACACCAGTGCTACATCAGCACAACACCAGTGCTACACCAGAGCTACACCAGTGATACACCAACACTACACCAGTGTTACACCAGCACTACATCAGTGCTACACCAGAGCTACACCAGTGATACACCAACACTACACCAGTGCTACACCAGCACTACACCAGCACAACACCAGTGCTACACCAGAGCTACACCAGTGCTACACCAGTGATACACCAACACTACACCAGTGCTACACCAGCACAACACCAGTGCTACACCAGAGCTACACCAGTGATACACCAACACTACACCAGTGCTACACCAGCACTACACCAGCACAACACCAGTGCTACACCGGAGCTACACCAGTGATACACCAACACTACACCAGTGCTACACCAGCACAACACCAGTGCTACACCAGTGCTACACCAGTGATACACCAACACTACACCAGTGCTACACCAGCACAACACCAGTGCTACACCAGAGCTACACCAGTGCTACACCAGTGATACACCAGCACAACACCAGTGCTATACCAGCACTACACCAGTGATACACCAACACTACACCAGTGTTACACCAGCACTACATCAGTGCTACACCAGAGCTACACCAGCACTACACCAGTGATACACCAACACTACACCAGTGTTACACCAGCACTACATCAGTGATACACCAGAGCTACACCAGCACAACACCAGTGTTACACCAGAGCTACACCAGTGCTAC
>NC_091293.1:36221691-36256691 GCF_038502225.1 Cherax quadricarinatus | reverse complement strand
TGGCTGGCTCAGAGCCACAGATATCAGGGCTAACACAACAATGAATAAAATAACGTCATTTATGTTTGCAAACATACAAAGCCTTAAAACAAGTAACAACAAAAAATAAAGTTCATTATTGTTCTCCTCACTGAATAAAATACATAGTTCGAGGCTTTCACGGAGACATATGCAAAGACTAACCATACCACGGGTGGGGTTTGAACCCGCGATCAGTCTCAAAACTCCAGACCGTCGCGTTAGCCACTGGGCCAGCTAGCTTCAATAAGATTAATCCAACTAGGTGTATTTCTACACCATAGGAAGGTTAGCATAGGCACCACTGTGATCACAAATGCAAGTTTTTACAGACGAATCTCCCGCTAGCGTGGCCGTGACGAACTCTAGGGGACTTGAGCTAGAGTTCGTCACGGTCAAACTAGCGGGAGATTCGTCTGTAAAAACTTGCATTTGTGGTCACAGTGGTGCCTATTCTAACCTTCCTATGGTGTAGAAATATACCTAGTTGGATGAATCTTATTGAAGCTAGCTGGTCCAGTGGCTAACGCGACGGTCTGGAGTTTTGAGACTCTCTGATCGCGGGTTCAAACCCCAACCGTGGTATGGTTTGTTTGCAGTCGTGTCATTACGATTTCCTGAGTCATGCAAAAACTACTTTGACAGTGGAATATTGATCCTTATATACAATCTGCTCAGATGCCAGAGACAGAACAGACAACAATGCGGGTTGGTCGAAATGTTCAAGAGTCGCTCTTTTTGCATGTAGTTGAAGTTTTGGTAACATAAATTGAAAATTAGAATTTAGTTATTGTACTTGTTTATAAACCAGCAACTTCCCAGCCGTTCGAAGATCAACTACTGAAAACTGAATGTCTTGAAAATCTTTCAAACTCCGTCCCAAATATCTCGTCGCTTGGTGACTTCAATTTACGACATCTATAGTGGATGTATGTAGTACACACTATAACAGGAAAAAGGAGCTAGTTCAGATGAACAGTCGAACTATTAAGACACTGCAATAAATTCATCTTAAGGCGGCACATAGAAGAACCGACCAGACTATAAAAACATTTCTAACATTACATTTACAAAACAAGGATCTGGTACAGAACTTAATGGTGTCAAAAACAACTTAATCGAGATTCAAATCTTCATACACTCTGGTCTTCAGAAGCAAAATACAACCAGTCAGAAGAATGTATTAAAAATAAATTTCAACAAAAAGAAAAAAACATTAACTGAGATCAAATAAATCATGACCTGACTGAAATATGCTGAGAAGAAAATATGATTGACATAGATCTTAACCAGCAACCGGGGAGGATGGTCTCAACAACACTAGCAACTCCAGATTCCAGGGGGGGGGGGCAAATTTTTCAGTGCAGGAGCCACATTTAGAAATTCACAATTTTAAAGGGCCGCATAGTATATTAAGTAAAATAATTAATATTTAAAATAGCCAAAATGAAAGTTTTTTTAAAGAAAAAAGTAATTAATTTTATAAAGTAGAAAGTTCACATGAAACATTTATTTGAAAAACAACGTAACTAGTAATAGAAGAATGTGAGTGAGAATGATGAAAGTGACTGCAGTCACTTACCAGTTTGTTAATATTAAGTGTCAAGTTACTTGTGCTCATCCTTAACACTTAATGAAGAATTGAGTCTGTGAGAAGTGATGTGTTTCTTGATTTGTTAATTTTCATTATAGAGAAAGTTTGCTCACAGATGTAACTTGATACAAACAACACAAACATCTTTCTTGCAAAATTTTTTTAATAACATTTTGTCCCCAAATAACGTGAGTATATGACTAGATCTTGGCGGCCCCCATGAAAACCTTTGGCAGGCCGCATTGCGGCCCGCGGGCCGTAGTTGGCCCACCGGGTCCAGGAGAGACAGAGGAAACAAAAAGTCATGAATGAAATTAAAAGAAATCCTAAATACTGTTGATATGCAAGATTCATAATCCACATCCAGTATCGGGTCCTCGCAGTAGACTCAACCTACACTGATGACAAAGATATGCGTGACATACGATACATCTGTATGAGAGCAGCATCCACTGAAGCCAAAACAAACCTCCAAGATGATATAAGCAAAGTCTTGCAGAGGCAAGTTACAAATTACAGGTACTTCATTACGGAAAGATAGAGGAAATGAAGACATAAATTAAGTTTAAAACAAGCTCGACTCACACGACATTAATGTTAAAAACTTAGGAGTGATTATGTTAAAAGATCTCGCCTTCAAGGATCACGAGTGTCATTATCACAACCGTAAGAAATATAACAGGCTGAATAATTACAATATTTATTGAAAAACAAGAGATGCCAAACCAATAATGATACTCTTAAATTTACTTTTTCTCTAGACCAGAGTAAGAACATAAGGACATAAGAAAGAAGGAACACTGCAACAGGCCCACTGACCCATGCGAAGAAGGTCCGTGCCACCCCCCGGCCTAGAACGACTAGTACGGTTGTGCTGGAACAGCTCCGCTCAAGGAAGGTGAACCAGCATACCTGGATAATGTGCAAAGAATCTTTATTGCTCACATAAATTCAATTAAGTACCTAGATTACTGGGAACGTTAGATATCCCTGAATCTATACTCGCTGGAACGTAGGCGACACAGATGCAGTATAATCTAGATAGGAAAATTTTTAAAGGATTGGTCCCAAATCTACACACACGAAAAAAATCCTTATGAAAATAAGAGGCTTGGCAGACGTCAAATACTAGTGAACTAGTGACAATATGGTACCAAAATTTTTGCAGATACCGATACTAAATTTTAGATACCGATACGATCGATACTAACGATGTCTATACTTCTTTATTATATATATATATATATATATATATATATATATATATATATATATATATATATATATATATATGTCGTGCCGAATAGGCAGAACTTGCGATCTTGGCTTAAATAGCAACTTTCATCTTGGCATATAGGACAAGTAAAAATTTGTGTATGCAGTAATTTCGCCAAAATCATTCTGAACCTAACGAAAAAAATATATTTCACTGTGTTTGTTTAGTATTAAATTACTATAAACAAATCTTAAATATATTTAGTTGGGTTAGGCTAAAATAAATTGTTCTTGTTATAATAAGGTTAGGTAAGTTTTCTAAGATTCTTTTGGAGCAAAATTAAATTTTTTTACATTAACATTAATGAAAAAAATATATCTTCAAACGTATAAAAGAAAATTTCAGAAAGGACTTAATTTTAAATGAGTTCTTGCTAATTGGCCAGTTTTACATATTCGGCACGACATATATATATATATATATATATAAATATATATATATATATATATATATATATATATATATATATATATATATATATATATATATATATATATATATATATATATATATATATATATATATATATTTAAATTATGATAATCATATTCAACATATAAGTTAATGTTTATATATTGAATACCAAATAAGTTAGTTTCTCTGAGATATCAATATCATCGCCGGTTCCACCGTCAGACTTACCAAGTGAAAAACACACAACATCGCCATAGTTAGTAACATGATGAAGACATAATCAAAAATAAATTATGAAAATGATAGTCTGAATTATTTCCAGTTATATTAAATATGAAATTAAAACATCCAACACTCATAATATTCTTTAAAGTTGGAAAATATCACAGAACTTGAACAGCCTTTTTCTCTCTCTTTCTCTTTATTATTAAAATTAATTAACTGATACATTTCCATGATTCACATTAAAGATTATTTATAGTTTGAAAAACATTGATGTATGTATATATATATATATATATATATATATATATATATGTGTGTATGTGTGTGTGTGTGTGTGTGTATGTGTGTGTGTGTGTGTGTGTGTGTGTGTGTGTGTGTGTGTGTGTGTGTGTGTGTGTGTGCTTAATAGGTAAAACTGGTCACTTAGCAAGAACTCACTTAAAATTAAGTCCTTTCTAAAATTTTCTCTTATACGTTTAAAGCTTTATTTTTTTTCATTAATGTTAATGTAAAAGTTTATAATTTTGCACCAAAAGAATCTTAGAAAACTTACCTAACCTTATTATAACAAGAGCAATTTATTTTAGCCTAATCCAACTGAATATATTTTAGATAAGTTTACAATAATTTAATAATAAACAAACACAATGAAATATATTTTTCTCGTTAGGTTCAGAATGATTTTTGAGAAATTATTGCATACACAAATTTTCGCTTGTCCTATATGGCAAGATGAAAGTTGCTATTTAAGCCAAGATCGCAAGTTTTACATATTCGGCACGACATATATATATATATATATATATATATATATATATATATATATATATATATATATATATATATATATATATATATATATATGTGTGTGTGTGTGTGTGTGTGTGTAAAACTTATGATTTTGGCTTAAACAGCAACGCTCTTCTTGCCTAATAAAGCAAGCGAAAATTTGTGTATGCAATAATTTTGTAAAAAACATTCTGAACCTAACGAAAACAATATATTTCACTGTGTTTGTTTATTATTAAATTATTGTAAACTTATCTAAAATATATTAAGCTGGATTAGGCTAAATTGAACTGCGCTTGTTATAATAAGGACAGGTAAGTTTTCTAAGGCTCGTTTGGTACAAAATTATTAATTTTTATATTAGTATAAATGAAAAAAAATATATCTTTAATAGCCAAACCCAAAAGTTCTCAAACTGAAGTTGAGGAACATCAACATCTGTTCCTATGAGGATAAATGATGTTAACTTGAATAAACAATCTTCCAATTGATGAAGGTGAGCTTAGGTATTTACTGGTTACGTTTGCACGAAGAGAAACTATCATATTTTCTTTCCACCAGTCTAGTGCATTTCCTTCTTTAGGCAATAATGTCACTGCTATATATCTCTATTTCCGTATTTATGCTGGTGTTAATATCAACACCAGCCCATTTGCTTTTGGGAAGCTGTTTGTCGTGAGCTGGAACAGGATCCCGAGGCAGATGTCCGTGAAGTGCTGCTGCTGGGAATGATGGTTACAATTTCTTTATACTGGATGCTGTCAGCGAACCAGCTACACTGTGTCAGTCAAGGAGCTGCTGGCGGCTGTCAGCGAACCAGCTGCACTCTCTCAGTCCCTGAGCTGCTGGATGCTGTCAGCGAACCAGCTGCACTCAGTCCCTGAGCTGCTGGATGCTGTCAGCGAACCAGCTGCACTCAGTCCCTGAGCTGCTGGATGCTGTCAGCGAACCAGCTGCACTCAGTCCCTGAGCTGCTCTTCTGAGTTTCTTGTAGCCCATTTTCAATACTGTCAAGGTTTATTTTACATGTCTCATGCACCGAAGTAGCACTGATGAAGTTAGTCTTACATCGGTTAAGTACACGGAACATCTGATTCATCTCTTGATATCTTGCCAGATGGATAACTGAAGCATTGATCCAGGTTTTTCTTTTAGCAAATAAATACCTCTGTTCTACATTCCGTTTTTTATGCTCAGTTTCTCGCTCTTCTTTGAGGTGTAGCTTGAAAGATTTTTAGTCATGTTAGTCGTGTTATCTCTTCTTCATTGCCGCCTCAATGAATGTTTTTCTCACACTGTACATTTCATTTTGCTAGTATCATCCTTAAGTTGCTCGTAAAACTGCCAGATAATGTTTTTTGAGTGATATACAAGCAACAGCTAAAGTAACAGTCTGACACCAAAACAAAACTGGAAATTTGGAGACGCTCCAATTCTGTAACACGCAAATAACCTCATGTAATGAATGCCACCAGCACGCTAAAATTGTGCGTGTGTGTGTGTGTGTACTCACCTATATATGAGTCATAGCTCCTGGCCCCCTCTTCACTTGTTGATACTAAGTCACTCTCTCCCTGCTCCATGAGCATTATTATACTTCTTAAAGTTATGTATGAAACTTGCTTCTACTACTACTCTCTCCAGATTCCACTTCCTGACAACCCTAAGCCTAAAGAAATACTTCCTAACATCCCTATAACTCATCTGGGTTTACATCTTCCAATTGTGTCCCCTTGTTCCTGTGTCCCATCTCTGAAATATTCCAGCTTTGTCCACCTTGTCAATTCCTCTCATTATTTTATACGTCGTTATCATGTCTCTATCTCTCCCATCCTCTAGTGTCATCAGGTTGAGTTCCCATAACCTCTCCTCATAAGACATACCCCTCAGTTCCGGCACTTTCTCCAATTTCGTAACGTGTTTGACTAGGTATGGGTTCAATACTGGTGCTGCGTACTACTCTAGTATAGGCCTGACGTACACGGTGTACAATGTCTAAATGCTAATCTCAGGTTTGTCAAGCGCCCATATGTTGCAGCAGTTATTTGATCGATGTGTGCGTCAGGGGACATGTTCGTTATAATATTTGCCCCAAGATCCTTTTCCTTAAGTGACGTTTGCAGCCTTTGGTGCCTTAGCCTGTACTCCGTCTGCGGGCTTGTGTCCTTCCCTAATCTTCATGACTTTACACTTACTAGGGTTAAACTCCAGGAGCCATTTGTCAGACCAGACTTGTAAGTCTGTCAAGATCCCCTTGTAATCTTTACTAATCCTCGCTCGCTTGTATTCTCCTCATCAGTATCACATCATTAGCGAACAGTGACACTTCTGAATCTATTCCTTCCATCATGTCATTCACGTATACAAGAAACAGCACCGGACTGACCCTTGTGGAACCGCACTCGACACATGCGCCCACTCTGACACTTCATCACGTACCAACACTCGCTGTTTCCTTCCTGTCAGGTATTCCCTATTATTCCTGCCTTTTCCTCTAATTCTTGCACCAGTCTCTTCTGTGGTACTATGTCAAAAGCCTTCTTGCAGTCCAAAAAGATGCAATCTAACCATGCCTCTCTCTCAGGTCTTACTTCTGTTACCTTATCGAAGAACTCAGGTAGATTTGTGATGCAGGATTTCCCATCTCTGAAGTCATGCTGATTGTCATGTATGAGCCCAATCTTTTCAATGTGTTCCACCACTTTTCTCCTGATAATCTTTTCCATGACTTTACATACTATACAAGTCTGTGACACTGGTCTGTAGTTTAATGCTGCCTGTCTCCTTTTATAAAAATTGAACTACATGTGCTGTCTTCCATGCCTCAGGCAATTGCCAAGTTTCGATAGATTTACTGAAGATTGCTGCTAATGGCACACAGTTCCTCTGCTCCCTCTCTCAGTATCCATGGAGATATGCCATCAGGGCCCACCGCCTTTGAGGTATCTAGTTCACCTAGCAGTTTCTTCACCTCTTCCTTGGTTATGTGTATTGTGTCCAGCACCTGCTGGTGCACCCTACCTCCACAGTTTGCTGTAAGCATTCCTGTCTCTATTGTGAATACTTCTCTAAATCTTCTGTTAAGTTCATCACATACTTCTTGGTCACTCTTCGTCAGCGTCCCTCCTTCTTTCCTCAGTCTGATTACCTGGTCCTTGACTGTTGTTTTTCTCCTAATGTGACTGTATAACAACATTGGTTCAGATTTGGCTTTTGATGCTATGTCGTTCTCGTATTGCCTCTCTCCTTATCCCTGCATTCGTTTCTGGTTCTTCTGCTCAGCTTCTTGTTTTCTTGAGTTCTTTGTCTTCTATGCACTAGCACACTTGGCTTTGGCCTCTTTACACCTCCAATTAAACCATGGGCTCACTCTGGTCTTACCATTTTTTTCTGTTACCCTTTCGTATGAACTTCTCTGCCTCCCTGCACTTAGTGGTCACTAGTTTCATCATTTCATTTACTGTCTTTCCCTCTGGTTCTCTTTCCCTCTGCACTTCATGCAGGAAACTTCTCATGCCTATGTAGTCCCCTTTTTTGAAGTTCGGCTTCTTTCGTTCTTCTCTTGCTGCTGCAGTCTCCACTTTTAACTCTACAAGGTATTCAAAACTCAGGACATCATGATCACTAGCGCCAAGGGGTCTTTCGTGTGTGATATCCCCTATGTCTGAACTATTCAAGGTAAATATGACATACAGCCTTGCTGCAACATCCTCTCCTTTCTTTCTGGTTGTATCACTAACATGTTGGTGCATGAAGTTCTCCAATACAGTCTCCAACATCTTAGCCCTCCATGTTTCTGGTCCCAGTCAATTTCTTTATGATTGAAATCCCCCATTATGAGTAATTTTGACCTACCCATATGAGCCCTCCTGGCCACTTTAGCTAGTGTATGCACCATTGCCCTATTGCACTCATCATATTCTTGTCTTGGCCTCCTGCTGTTCAGTGGTGGGTTGTACATCACAGCTATCATCACCTATGGCCCCCCATTCTGAAGTGTTCCTACAATGAAGTCATCTGTTTCCCTTCTGTCCATTCCTCCCATTTCCTCAAAACTCCACTGGTTTTGATGAGCAGTGCTACTCCTCCCCCTCCCCCTCCTCTGTTCTCTCTGTCTTTCCTCAGGATCTGATATCCAGGTGGAAAGACAGCATCTGTTATCATCCATGTAAGTTATGTCTCTGTTAGTGCTATGATGTCAGGTGATGCATAAATGATTCATTCTTGCCACTCTTCACTTTTATTTGTTATTCCATCTGCATTGGTATACTATAACTTTAGCTTCCTTTCCAATACTGTATTTTGGGAGATGGTAGAGGAAGGTGCTGGCTGGGGGGCTTGGAGGCAGGGCAGATTATGGGAGGCTACTGTGATAGTGAAATTAGCACTTAGGGGGGTAGAGGCTTTGAAGTGTGGTTTGTTTCTCATTATTGCATTTGGTTGATATGGGGTGACAGGGGTTGAGGGAATTCTGTAAGCATTTGTGTTTGATGTTCTCCCAAAGGCTGAGCTTTCCTGTCTGTCATTGCCTGTCCTGTCTCTCTTTCCTTCCACTGGTTTCGTCTTGCTCTCACTCTCAGTTATTCCCTTTCTTTTCATATTCTGTCTCGACTGAGGTACACTTGTGGATAGTCTTGAGAGTCCTTTACAGGGGCTTCTGTTTTAGTATCCTGTTCTGTACCACTTCTGTCTTCAATGTCAATGTGATTGCTCGATTTTTTTCCTTGAATACCTCCAAAGTCTGTGAAAATTTTCTACCTGAGACATGTCCTTCTCTCCTGTTATTACAATGATGCTCTTAATCTATTTTTCCTCCCAATGCTTTCTTTCATCATAGGTCTTCCCTTCAGCCTCCTGAAGCCCATGAATAATTACTGACTTCTCCCTCTCTTCTTCCCATTTCTTTTCCCTCCATATCTCTGGATTTGATTTAAGCATCTCCTTTGTTGTTTCCCTTATCATCTCCCGGACACCCTGATGACCTGATATTACTTTTGCAAAAGACTTCTTAGCTCCATCCCCCCCCCCTTCAGTCCACTCGCTGCCTGCTGATGTTCCCATTTCAGTCACCTTGCTCCTTTTGGACCTCATCTTTATATCCTGCTTCAGCTCATCCATTTCTTCCTCCAGTCTCTGTATCTTAGCCTCAGCTGCTAAAGCTCGTGATTCCCGCTTCTTGCTCTCTGCAGATAGCTTCACTAACATGCTATTGCAAAGCTCATTTAATCTTTTTTCCCATTCTTCATCCATTCTGTTCTTGAGCCTTTCTACCCATTCTTCCTTTTCAGACCAGCCATCCTCGGTTCCCTTGCCTTTACATCCTTCCTTTCGAGATACCATTTTTTATCCTATTAGGATGCTCTAGCTCCTTCAGCTTTGTGTAAAAATTGTGTGTGTTTATGTGCTAATGTGTTAGGTTAGGTTTGTCTGAGTATGTGTGTGTGTGTGTGTGTGTGTGTGTGTGTGTGTGTGTGTGTGTGTGTGTAATGTAGAACTTCCTAAGGTGAACGCTCGCTCTGTACAGTAGTAGTAGGAGGAGGAGGAGGAAGAGGTGGAGGAGAATGAGGAAGAAATGGTGGAGGTGGAGGATGCTGTGTATTGCACGAACTCTGCTCCCTCCCTCCATGACTCCCTCCTTCCCTCCATAATTCCCTCCATGATTCCGTCCCTCCCTCCATGACTCCCTCTCTCCATCCATGACTCACTCCCGCCCTCCATGACTCCCTCCTTCCCTCCATGATTCCCTCCTTCCCTCCATGATTCCCTCCTTCTCTCCATGACTCCCTCCCTCCATGACTCCCTCTCTCCCTCCGTGACTTCCTCCCTCCCTCCATGACTCCCCCCTTATAAGACTCCCTCCGTACAACACTCCCATGACTCCCTCCGTCCCTCCATGACTTTCTCCATCTCTCCATGACTCCCTCCCTCCCTCCACGACTCCCTCCCTTCCTCCATGACTCCCTCCCTCCAAGATTTCCTCCATCCCTCCATGACTCCCTACCTCCCTTCATGACTCCCTCATTCCCTCCATGACTTCCTCCCTCCCTCCATGGCTCCTACCCTCCATCCATGACTCCCACCCCACAAGACTCCCTCCATCTCTCCATGACTCCCTACCTCCCTCCATGACTCCCTCCCTCCCTCCACGACTCCCTCCCTCCAAGACTCCCTCCCTTCCTCCATGACTCCCTCCCTCCTTCCACGACTCCCTCCCTATCTCCATGACTTCCTCCATCCCTCCATGACTCCCTACCTCCCTTCATCACTTCCTCCATGACTCCCTCCCTTCCTCCATGACTCCCTCTCTCCCTCCATGACTCCCTCCTTCCCTCCATGACTCCCTCCCTTCAAGACTCCGTCCCTCCATGACTCCCTCCCTACAAGATTCCCTCTCTCCCTACAAAGCTCCCTCCCTTCCTCCAGGACTCCCTCCCTTCCTCCATGACTCCCTCCCTCCAAGATTTCCTCCATCCCTCCATGACTCCCTACCTCCCTTCATGACTCCCACCTTCCCTCCATGACTTCCTCCCTCCCTCCATGGCTCCCTCCCTCCCTCCATGGCTCCTTCCCTCCATCAATGACTCCCACCCCACAAGACTCCCTCCCTCCCTACAAGACTCCCTCCATTCTTCCATGACTCCCTCCCTCCCTCCACCACTCCCTCCCTCCATGACTTCCTCCATGATTTCCTCCATCCCTCCATGATCCCCTCCCTCCCTCCATGGATCCCTACCTCCCTCCAAGACTCCCTACCTCCCTCCACGACTACCTCCCTCCCTCCTTCCATGACACCCTCTCTCATTCCCTCCATGACTCCCTCTCTACCTCCATGACTCCCTCCCTCCACGACTCCCTCTGTTCATGGCTACTGCCCTCCACAACTCCATCCTTCCCTCCACGACTCCCTTAATTGAAAACTCCCTCCCTCCCAGTCTCCCTCCCTGCGTGACTTCCTCTCTCCACGACTCCCTCCCTCCCTCCTTCCATGACTTCCTGCAACCCTCCACGACTTCCTCCCTCCCTCCACGACTCCTTCTCTCCCTCCAAGACTCCCTCCATGACCCCCTCCCTCCCTCCAATCCTTCATGACTACCTCCTTCCCTCCCTGACTCCCTCCCTCAATAACTCCCTCCCACCATCCATGATTCCTTCACTCCCTCAGTGACTCCCTCCTTACCTGCATAACTCCCTCCCTCCCTCCGTGACTCCATGCTTCCCTCCAATACGCTTTCTCTCGCCCTCCATACTTAACGCCTTCCCTCCCTCCAAGACTCCTTCACTCCATGACTGTCTCCCTCCCTGTCTTCACGCCTATCTCCACGACTGTCTCTCTCCCTATCTCAATGACTGTCTTCCTCCCTATCTCCATGACTGTCTCCCTCCCTATCTCTACGCCTGTCTCCCTCCCTGTCTCCATGACTGTCTTCCTCCCTGTCTCCATGACTGTCTCCCTCCCTGTCTCCATGACTGTCTCCCTCCCTGTCTCCTTGCCTATCTCCCTCTCTGTCTGCATGACCCCTCTACCTCCCTGTCTCCATGACTGTTTTCCTCACTGTCTCATTGCCTGTCTCCCTTCTCCCTTCCTGTCTCCATGACTGTCTCCACAACTGTCTCCCTCCCTGTCTCCATGACTGTCTCCCTCCCTGTCTCCATGACTGTCTCCCTCCCTGTCTCCATGACTGTCTCCCTCAATGTCTCTAGGACTGTCTCCCTCCCTGTCTCCAGGACTGTCTCTCTCCCTGTCTCCACGACTGTCCCCACGCCTGTCTCCACGACTGTCTCCCTCCTTGTCTCCAGGACTGTCTCCCTGTCTCCACGACTGTCTCCCTCCTTGTCTCCAGGGCTGTCTCCCTCTCTGTCTGCCTCCCTGTCTCTATGAGTGTGTCCCTCCCTGTCTCCATGACTGTCTCCCTCCCTGTCTCCACGACTATCTCCCTCCCTGTCTCCACGACTGTCTCCCTCCCTGTCTCCACGACTGTCTCCCTCCTTGTCTCCAGGACTGTCTCCCTCTCTGTCTCCCTCCCTGTCTCCATGACTGTGTCCCTCCCTGTCTCCATGGCTGTCTCCCTCCTTGTCTCCAGGGCTGTCTCCCTCTCTGTCTGCCTCCCTGTCTCTATGACTGTGTCCCTCCCTGTCTCCATGAATGTCTCACTCCCTGTCTCCACGACTGTCTTCCTCCCTGTCTCCATGACTGTCTCCCTCCCTGTCTGCATGACCCTCTACATCCCTGTTTCCATGACTGTCTCCCTCCCTGTCTCCATGACTGTCTTCCTCCCTGTGTGCATGACCCTCTACCTCCCTGTCTCCATGGCTGTCTCCCTCCCTGTCTGATTGACCCTCTACCTCCCTGTCTCCATGACTGTCTCCCTCCGTCTCCACAACTGTCTCCCTCCCTGTCTCCTTGCCTGTCTCCCTCCCTGTCTGCATGACCCTCTACCTCCCTGTCTCCATGACTGTCTCCCTCCCTGTCTCCATGACTGTCTCCCTCCATGTCTGCATGACCCTCTACCTCCCTGTCTCCACAACTGTCTCCATGACTGTCTTCCTCCCTGTCTGTATGACCGTCTCCATGACTGTTTCCCTCCCTGTCTCCAGGAATGTCTCCCTCCAATGTCTGCATGACCCTCTACCTGAGTGTCTCTACGACTGTCTCCCTGACTGTCTCCACGACTGTCTCC
This sequence comes from Cherax quadricarinatus, assembly GCF_038502225.1. NCBI lineage: Eukaryota > Metazoa > Arthropoda > Malacostraca > Decapoda > Parastacidae > Cherax > Cherax quadricarinatus. The sequence continues at coordinate 36,243,697 of NC_091293.1, read as the reverse complement.
CTCCCTGTCTCCACGACTGTCTTCCTCCCTGTCTCCATGACTGTCTCCCTCCATGTCTAGAGGACTGTCTCTGTCCCTGTCTCCCTCCCTGTCTCCACGACTGTCTTCCTCCCTGTCTCCATGACTGTCTCCATCCTTGTCTCCATGACTGTCTCTCTCCCTGTCTCCAGGGCTGTCTCCCTCCCTGTCTCCACGACTGTCTCCCTCCTTGTCTCCATGACTGTCTCCCTCCTTGTCTCCAGGACTATCTCCCTCTCTGTCTCGTTGCCTGTCTCCTTCCCTGTCTCCACGACTGTCTCCCTCCCTGTCTCCATGGCTATCTCCCTCCCTGTCTCCATGGCTGTCTTCATCCCTGTCTCGATGACTGTCTCCATCCCTGTCTCCAGGACTATCTCCCTCTCTGTCTCGTTGCCTGTCTCCTTCCCTGTCTCCATAACTGTCTCCCTCCCAGTCTCCATGGCTGCCTCCCTCCCTGTCTCCATGATTGTCTTTATACCTGTCTCCAATGTTTCCCTCCCAGTCTCTACGACTGTCTCCCTCCCTTTTCATATGCCAAAAACAAGGCAAATACCACATCTAGTATCGGGCCCTTACTCAGACAGGATGGGACTTACACAGACGACAACAAGGAAATGAGTGAAATATTGAAATCCCAGTACGACTCTGTGTTTAGTGAACCACTAATCGGTCTGAGGATCGACGACCCAAATGATTTCTTCATGAATGAGCCTCAAAACTCCATAAATGTATGCCAGATTTCCGACATTACCCTAACTCCGATAGATTTCGAAAAAGCCATTGACAACATGCCTATGCACTCAGCCCCTGGCCCAGACTCGTGGAACTCTGTTTTCATTAAGAACTGCAAGAAACCCCTCTCTCGTGCCCTAAGTACACTATGGAGGAGGAGCTTGGACATGGGTGAAATTCCACAGTCACTTAAAACAACGGATATAGCCCCACTCCATAAAGGTGGCAGCAAAGCATTAGCTAAGAACTATAGACCAATAACTCTGACGTCCCACATCATAAAAATCTTTGAAAGAGTGCTAAGAAGCAGGATTGCAAATCACCTGGATTCCCAAAATCTGCACAATCCAGGGCAACATGGGTTCAGGGCAGGTCGCTCCTGCCTCTCACAACTACTGGATCACTATGACATGGCCTTGGATGCGCTGGAAGAAAATCAGAATGCAGATGTAATATACACAGACTTTGCAAAAGCATTTGACAAATGCGATCATGGCGTAATAGCCCATAAAATACGTGCTAAAGGAATAACTGGGAAAGTGGGGAGATGGATCTTCAACTTCCTAACAAATCGAACACAAAGAGTAGTGGTCAACAGAGTTAAATCGGAGGCTGCCATAGTGAAGAGCTCTGTTCCACAAGGCACAGTACTCGCCCCCATCTTATTCCTTATCCTCATATCAGACATAAACAGAGATATACACCACAGCACCGTATCATCCTTTGCGGATGATACTAGGATCTGCATGAGGCTGTCATCTGCTGAGGACGCGGTTAACCTCCAAGAAGACATAAACAAAGTTTTCCAGTGGGCAACGGTAAACAATATGATGTTCAATGAGGACAAATTCCAACTACTCCGTTATGGAAAACTGGAGGAGATAATAACTAGAACAGAGTATACTACTGACTCCGGCCATACAATAGAGCGGAAAAATAATGTAAGGAATAACCTCCAGGTAACCTCCAGGTAACCCTCCCTGTCTCCATGACTGTCTCCCTCCCTGTCTTCATGACTGTCTCCCTCCCTGCCTCCAGGACTGTCTCCCTCCCTGTCTCCAAGACTGTCTCCCTCCCTGTCTCCATGACTGTCTCCCTCCCTGCCTCCATGACTGTCTCCCTCCCTGTCTCCATGACTGTCTCTCTCCCTGCCTCCATGACTGTCTCCCTCCCTGTCTCCATGGCTGTCTCCCAATCTCCATGACTGTCTCCATCCCTGTCTCCATGACTGTTTCCCTCCCAGTCTCTACGACTGTCTCCCTCCCTGTCTCCATGACTGTCTCCCTCCCTGCCTCCAGGACTGTCTCCCTCCGTGTCTCCATGACTGTCTCCATGACTGTCTCCCTCCCTGTCTCCATGACTGTATCCCTCCCTGTCTCCATGACTGTCTCCCTCCATGTCTCCATGGCTGTCTCCCTCCCTGTCTCCATGAGTGTCTCCCTCCCTGTCTTCATGACTGTCTCCCTCCCTGCCTCCATGACTGTCTCCCTCCATGTCTCCATGGCTGTCTCCCTCCATGACTGTTTCCCTCCCAGTCTCTACGACTGTCTCCCTCCCTGTCTCCACGACTGTCTCCCTCCCTGTCTCCATGACTGTCTCCCTCCATGTCTCCATGGCTGTCTCCCTCCCTGTCTCCATGAGTGTCTCCCTCCCTGTCTTCATGACTGTCTCCCTCCCTGCCTCCAGGACTGTCTCCCTCCCTGTCTCCATGACTGTCTCCCTCCCTGTCTCCATGGCTGTCTCCCTCCATGACTGTTTCCCTCCCAGTCTCTACGACTGTCTCCCTCCCTGTCTCCATGACTGTCTCCCTCCCTGTCTCCATGACTGTCTCCCTCCCTGTCTTCATGACTGTCTCCCTCCCTGCCTCCAGGACTCTCTCCCTCCCTGTCTCCATGGCTGTCTCCCTCCCTGTCCTGGAGTTTACCTGGAGAGTGTTTCGGGGGTCAACGCCCCCGCGGCCCGGTCTGTGACCAGGCCTCCTGGTGGATCAGCGCCTGATCAACCAGGCTGTTGCTGCTGGCTGCACGCAAACCAACGTACGAGCCACAGCCCGGCTGATCAGGAACTGCCTTTAGGTGCTTGTCCAGTGCCAGCTTGAAGACTGCCAGGGGTCTGTTGGTAATCCCCCTTATGTGTGCTGGGAGGCAGTTGAACAGTCTCGGTCCCCTGACACTTATTGTATGGTCTCTTAACGTGCTAGTGACACCCCTGCTTTTCATTGGGGGGATGGTGCATCGTCTGCCAAGTCTTTTGCTTTCGTAGTGAGTGATTTTCGTGTGCAAGTTCGGTACTAGTCCCTCTAGGATTTTCCAGGTGTATATAATCATGTATCTCTCCCTCCTGCGTTCCAGGGAATACAGGTTTAGAAACCTCAAGCGCTCCCAGTAATTGAGGTGTTTTATCTCCGTTATGCGCGCCGTGAAAGTTCTCTGTACATTTTCTAGGTCGGCAATTTCACCTGCCTTGAAAGGTGCTGTTAGAGTGCAGCAATATTCCAGCCTAGATAGAACAAGTGACCTGAAGAGTGTCATCATGGGCTTGGCCTCCCTAGTTTTGAAGGTTCTCATTATCCATCCTGTCATTTTTCTAGCAGATGCGATTGATACAATGTTATGGTCCTTGAAGGTGAGATCCTCCGACATAATCACTCCCAGGTCTTTGACGTTGGTGTTTCGCTCTATTTTGTGGCCAGAATTTGTTTTGTACTCTGATGAAGATTTAATTTCCTCATGTTTACCATATCTGAGTAATTGAAATTTCTCATCGTTGAACTTCATATTGTTTTCTGCAGCCCACTGAAAGATTTGGTTGATGTCCGCCTGGAGCCTTGCAGTGTCTGCAATGGAAGACACTGTCATGCAGATTCGGGTGTCATCTGCAAAGGAAGACACGGTGCTGTGGCTGACATCCCTGTCTATGTCGGATATGAGGATGAGGAACAAGATGGGAGCTAGTACTGTGCCTTGTGGAACAGAGCTTTTCACCGTAGCTGCCTCGGACTTTACTCTGTTGACGACTACTCTCTGTGTTCTGTTAGTGAGGAAATTATAGATCCATCGACCAACTTTTCCTGTTATTCCTTTAGCGCGCATTTTGTGCGCTATTACGCCATGGTCACACTTGTCGAAGGCTTTTGCAAAGTCTGTATATATTACATCTGCGTTCTTTATGTCTTCTAGTGCATTTAGGACCTTGTCGTAGTGATCCAGTAGTTGAGACAGACAGGAGCGACCTGTTCTAAACCCATGTTGCCCTGGGTTGTGTAACTGATGGGTTTCTAGATGGGTGGTGATCTTGCTTCTTAGGACCCTTTCAAAGATTTTTATGATATGGGATGTTAGTGCTATTGGTCTGTAGTTCTTTGCTGTTGCTTTACTGCCCCCTTTGTGGAGTGGGGCTATGTCTGTTGTTTTTAGTAACTGAGGGACGACCCCCGTGTCCATGCTCCCTCTCCATAGGATGGAAAAGGCTCGTGATAGGGGCTTCTTGCAGTTCTTGATGAACACAGAGTTCCATGAGTCTGGCCCTGGGGCAGAGTGCATGGGCATGTCATTTATCGCCTGTTCGAAGTCATTTGGCGTCAGGATAACATCGGATAGGCTTGTGTTAATCAAATTTTGTGGCTCTCTCATAAAAAATTCATTTTGATCTTCGACTCTCAGTCTGGTTAGCGGCTTGCTAAAAACTGAGTCATATTGGGACTTGAGTAGCTCACTCATTTCCTTGCTGTCATCTGTGTAGGACCCATCTTGTTTAAGTAGGGGCCCAATACTGGACGTTGTTCTCGATTTTGATTTGGCATAGGAGAAGAAATACTTTGGGTTTCTTTCGATTTCATTTATGGCTTTTAGTTCTTCCCGCGATTCCTGACTCCTAAAGGATTCTTTTAGCTTAAGTTCGATGCTTGCTATTTCTCTGACCAGTGTCTCCCTGCGCATTTCTGATATATTGACCTCTTTTAGCCGCTCTGTTATTCTTTTCCGTCGCCTGTAAAGGGAGCGCCTGTCTCTTTCTATTTTACATCTACTCCTCCTTTTTCTTAGAGGAATAAGCCTTGTGCATACATCGAGTGCCACCGAGTTAATCTGTTCTAGGCATAAGTTTGGGTCTGTGTTGCTTAGTATATCTTCCCAGCTTATATCGGTTAGGACTTGGTTTACTTGGTCCCACTTTATGTTTTTGTTATTGAAGTTGAATTTGGTGAATGCTCCCTCGTGACTAGTCTCATTTTGTCGGTCTGAGGCTCCACGCATACATGTCTGAACCTCAATTATGTTGTGATCTGAGTATATTGTTTTTGATATGGTGACATTTCTTATCAGATCATCATTGTTAGTGAAGATGAGGTCTAGTGTATTCTCCAGTCTAGTAGGCTCTATTATTTGCTGGTTTAAATTGAATTTTGTGCAGAGATTTAAAAGCTCGTGTGAGTGTGAGTTTTCATCAGAGCTGCCTCCTGGTGTTATTACTGCAACAATATTATTTGCTATATTCCTCCATTTTAGGTGCCTTAAGTTGAAATCCCCCAGGAGCAAGATGTTGGGTGCAGGAGCTGGAAGATTTTCCAGACAGTGGTCAATTTTTAACAGCTGTTCCTGGAATTGCTGGGATGTTGCATCCGGAGGCTTGTAGACTACCACAATGACTAGGTTTTGGTTCTCGACCTTTACTGCTAAAACTTCCACTACGTCATTTGAGGCATTAAGCAGTTCTGTGCAAACAAGTGACTCTGCAATGTACAGGCCAACCCCCCCCTTTTGCCTGTTCACTCTGTCACATCTGTATAGGTTGTAACCTGGGATCCATATTTCGTTGTCCAAGTGATCCTTTATGTGGGTCTCAGTGAAAGCCGCGAACATTGCCTTTGCCTCTGCAAGCAGTCCACGGATGAAAGGTATTTTGTTGTTTATTGCTGGCTTTAGACCCTGTATATTTGCAAAGAAGAATGTTATCGGACTGGTGGTATTGTTGGTACTGGGGGGGGATTTTTTTTCCGGCATTAGTATCTGTATCTGTTGGTTTGGAGTGGAGGCCATCGACTGTGGTTCCACTCCAGGAATGACTGGATTTGGTGTACGATTTCTGCCATTTCCTGCCAGTTTTTTTTCCTTCCTGGCACTAAAAAACCTCTCCCTCTTGAGTGGCTGTGGCTACCCAGGTTTTCCCATGGCCTGGATGTTTTGTATCTTTTTGTCCCCTTTAGATGGTATGCCTGGCAATTTAAGTTATAGCACAGTCTTTCCTGTACTGAAGAGGTACACATTTCAGGGTGAAAAAGCTTACAGGAAGGGAGTTTGCATTTTCCTGTTGTCATATGGGCATGACATTTTCTAGGGTGGTCATAGTTGCATGTCCCATCTGTTTTTCCAGATTTCCCATGCCAGCAGATACCAAGTGCATAGTATGTGCACAGGCTTGGTTTCCGTTTGCCTTGGGTTTCTGTGACTGTATTCCCTGTTGGTGCATGTTTCCCTGTCTTATTCCTATCCTCCTTCGCACCAACAATGGAGCTCCCACCAGTTGTTTTTGGTAATTTATCCTCACTATTGCTATTGGAGTCCTCTTGTTTGCTATTTCCTGCGGTATTTCTGGTTTGCAATATTGGTTTTATCTTATCTTTGACTACACTTGTTTCCCTACTATGGCTCCTGTCCTCTATGAGGTCATTTATATGTATTCCTTCCTGCGTATAATTCCCGACTACCTGGACAAAATCTCCAGCTTCACCATTACTGTCTACCAGGACAGTATCTCCAGCTTCACCATTTCTGTCTCCCAGGACAGCACCTCCAGCTTCACCATTACTGTCTCCCAGGACAGTATCTCCAGCTTCACCATTACTGTCTCCCAGGACAGCACCTCCAGCTTCACCATTACTGTCTCCCAGGACAGCACTATCAGCCCTACATTTACTGACTACCAGGACATCACCTCCAGCCTTACAGTTTGTGACTACATGGCCAGTATCAAGGGCAGTACCATTCAGCCCGGACTTTTTATGTTCCCATCTGTTGTAGAAAGCTTCCAGGTTTTCTATGAAAGCAGCTTTGATGTTATCCTCTTTTAATACCCTTGTGATTTTAGTCCACAGATTTTCCTCATTTGGGCATACCCAAAAACACTTCTCTGTTTTAATACTGCTTGTAGCTAGTTCTGGGATATCTGCACAAGGAGCGTGACACCAATTTCCACAAAAATGACAATTTATCCATGTGGTAGCCCGTTTGTTTGACTGACCACAGACTACACACAGCTTCATAATGATTTGAATGGTTGATTTACTGCAAGTCTACTAGCAACCTCTTGAATATTATATTAATAACCTTAAATGAAGCTCTAGCTATTTGTATTTCTGTTTCTAACTCTTTTTGTATATTGGACAGCTTACCGTCACGTTCCTGATTTTTAATGTTTGTGTTTATAAGGGCGCCTACAAACCCATCCGTTTACAGTCTGCTTTATTGTCCAACGAAACTGTTTGAAACCAGTCCCGGGTTCGGACCAGTCAAGGGTTCGGACCAGTCAAGGGTTCGGACCAGTCGATCTGCTCTGATCAGTGGGTCACTTATTTAAAACATACTGGTCGGTGATTTGAGCTAACACATGAAGGATCTACTGGAAATTATCTACCCGAGTAATATGTGATTTGACTGATACAAAAGTATAACTTGCGTGTTGAAGAGCCGGTGATATCTGGCAGCTCCTACAATGACGTACAGTCGACCTCTTTGTTTATCAATCGCTGTATCTGGCTTTTCTATTTTTGTTTTTCCGTCTCCACCACAATAAATGCTATATTATCACTATAGTTGACTGTTTTCCTCCCAGTCTCTACGACTGTCTCCCTCCCTGTCTTCTTGACTGTCTCCCTCCCTGTCTCCATGACTGTCTCCCTCCCTGTCTCCACGTCTCCCTGGTACACTTGTTCACTTTGTCGCTGATGGTGACAAGTGAACCATGCTGCACTCCAGTGTAGAGTGAAGGAGGGTAGGATGGAGTGAAGGAGGGAGTGATGGAGGGGGAGTGAGGGAGGGTGTGATGGAGGGGGAGTGAGGGAGGATGTAATGAGGTGAGAGAGGGAGTGAGGGAGGATGTGATGAGGTGAGAGAGGGAGTGAGAATATGATGGAGTGAGGGAGGAAGTGAGGGTGTGATGTTATGAGAGAGGGAGTAATGGAGTGAGGGAGTGAATGGGTGAGTAATTGAGTGAGGGAAGGAGTGAGCGTGTGATGGAGTGAAGGTGTGGAGTGAGAGAGGGAGTGAGCCTGTGATGGAGTGAGGTAGGGAGTAAGAGTATGATGGAGTGAGGGTGTGGTGGAGTGAGATTGTGATGAGCGAGGGAGTGAGGGTGTGATGGAGTGAGGGAGGGAGGGTGTGATGGAGTGAGTGAGAGTGTGATGGAGTGAGGGAGGGAGGGTGTGAAGAAGGGAGAGTTAAAGAGAGTATGGAGTGATGGAGGGCTTGAGAGAATGATGAGGAGGGAATGTGGGAGGGGAGGGAGGAGACATGTGTAGGGAGGGACATTAGTGGTGGAGAGATAAGGGTGAATTGACTCAGGGAGAAGAGAAGGGAGAGAGAGGAATGAGAGATGGAGGGAGGGAGAGAGGGAGGGAGGGAGGGAGAGAGGGAGAAGGAGGGGGAAGGAGAGATTTGAGGCTGAGAGAGGGAGAGGGAAGTTGAAGAGGTATAGGAAGGGGGCAATGGGAAGGGGATGTGAAAGAAGAGTCTATGGGAGGGGGAAGGGAGGGGGAGAATGGGTTAATGGAGGGGAGAATGTGAGAGGGGAAGAACGGCGGAACAAAAGTGAAAATGGGGAATTGAAGGGGAAGGGAGAATAGAGAAAGGGAGAGGGGGAATGGAAGAAGTGGGAGGAAGAATGGGGGAGAGGTGAAATGGGGAAGGGAGAGGGAGAATGGGGGAGGGAGAAGGAGAAATGAGGGAAGGGGGATAATGGGGGAAGCGAGGAGAAGAATGGGGAAAGGAAAATGGGAGAATGAAAGGGAAGGTTAAATGGGGAAGAGAATGGGGGATGGAAGGGGGAGAATGGATGAAGGGTAACCGGGTGTAGGGGAGGGAGGCGGGCAGTGGGAGGGAGGGAGTGATACAGGGGGAGAAAGGGGAAGGGGAGAGGTAAAGGGAGAGGGGGGGAGGGGTCGTAACTCTAGCAGTAACAACGGGGTATGCTCCTCTCTGGAATGTTTGAGGGAGGGGAGTAGGGTCAGGTGATGGGGAGAGGGGTCATGGGGAGTAGTCAGGGGGAGGGGAGAGGGGCCAGCAGGGATGGAAGATGGGTTATGGGGAGGGGTGTTGGGTCAGGGGTAGGGGACAGGGGTCATGGGGACGGGAGAGGGGCCCGAGGGAGGGGAGATGGGTCCAAGGGAGGGGAGAGGGGTCCGAGGGAGAGGAGAGGGGCATGGGGAAGAGGAGGGGAGAGGGATCTGGGGGTTGAGTGTGGGGTTAGGGGGAGGGCAGGCTGCCTCATGCGCGACAACCTCAACATTGGAGAAGGGAGGCTGGAGGAGAGCGCCTGTAGGAGGGAAGCTGCAGGAGGAGGTAGGTTGGAGGGGAAGGGAGGCTGGAGGAGGGAGCCTGCAGAAGGGGGGAAGCTGCATAAGGAGGGAGGATGCAGGAGGAGGGAGGATGCAGAAGGAAGGAGGCTGGAGAAGGAAGGCTGGAGGGAGAGGGAGAGAGAGGCTGGAGGAGGGAGGCTGAAGGAGAAAGAAGGCTGGAGGAGGGAGGCTGGAGGGGGAAGACTGGAGGAGGGAGGCTGGAGGAGGAATGCTGCAGGAGGAGGGAGACTGCAGAAGTGCTTCACCTGCAGGTGAGGGTGAGAGCATCTTGTCAGCCAGAACCCATCCCCGCCACCTTCCTCCTGACGCAGGAGGCTCGGGCGCCTCCTCCCCCCCCCACAGCATCTCCCTGGGGTATATGCCATGATAGAGGGCATTACGGTAGGGTACAGGTGCCAGCAGGAGGGGAAGGGGGCGTCGGGGCACAGAGAAAAAGGGGGTATAAGATGCCGGGGAACGTCTTGGGGCATGCTTGAGGCCTGGCAGTGCCCGGGGCACTGGCCATGATGATGGGGTGCAGGGTTGCCACATGTCACCCGCGCCCTCAACCCTATCACGCCCTCTACACACACTACCCCAACACCCACCTCCCGAGACCCACACACACACACACACACACACACACACACACACACACACACACCCTAGTAGCGATCAGTGAAGAGGCGGGGCCAGGAGCTGAGCCTCGACCCCTGCAACCACAATTAAGTGAGTACAGGACTACAAAGAGACCTAGACAGGCTGATCACGTGGTCCAGAAACTGGCTTCTCGAATTCAACCCCGCCAAATGCAAGGTCATGAAGATTGGGGAAGGGCAAAGAAGACCGCAGACGGAGTATAGGCTACGTGGCCAAACACTACAAACCTCACTCAAGGAGAAAGATGTTGGGGTGAACATAACACCGAGCATGTCTCCGGAAGCACACATCAACCAGATAATTGCTGCAGCATATGGGCGCCTGACAAACCTGAGAATAGCGTTCCGACACCTTAGTAAGAAATCATTCAAGACACTGTACACTGTGTACGTCAGGCCCATACTGGAGTATGCAGCACCAGTTTAGAACCCACACCTGGTCAAGTACGTCAAGAAATTAGAGTAAGTGTAAAGGTTTGCAACAAGGTTAGTTCCAGAGCTCATGGGAATGTCCTACGAAGAAAGATTCAGGGAAATCGGCCTACCTGGAGGTTACCTGGAGGTTATTCCGGGGATCAACGCCCCCGCGGCCCGGTCCATGACCAGGCCTCCCGATGGATCAGGGCCTGATCAACTAGGCTGTTACTGCTGGCCGCACGCAGTCCAACGTACGAGCCACAGCCCGTCTGATCCGGCACTGACTTTAGGTATCTGTCCAGCTCTCTCTTGAAGGCAGCCAGGGGTTTATTGGCAATTCCCCTAATGCTTGATGGGGGGCTGTTGAACAGTTTTGGGCCCCGGACACTTATGGTGTTTTCTCTTAGTGTACCAATGGCGCCCCTACTTTTTATTGGGGGCATTTTGCATCGCCTGCCCAGTCTTTTACTTTCGTAGGGAGTGATTTCTGTGTGCAGATTTGGGACCATTCCTTCCAAGATTTTCCAAGTGTAGATTATGATATATCTCTCCCTCCTGCGTTCCAACGAGTACAAGTCAAGTGCTTCCAAGCGTTCCCAGTAGTTAAGGTGCTTGACAGAACTTATACGTGCAGTAAAGGATCTCTGTACACTCTCCAGATCTGCGATTACACCTGCTTTGAATGGAGATGTTAATGTACAGCAGTATTCCAGCCTAGAGAGAACAAGTGATTTGAAAAGGATCATCATGGGCTTGGCATCTCTCGTTTTGAAAGTTCTCATTATCCATCCTATCATTTTCTTTTCACGTGCAATCGTGGCACTGTTGTGATCCTTGAAAGTGAGATCCTCAGACATTACTACTCCCAGGTCCCTTACACTATTTTTCCGCTCTATTGTATGGCCGGAGTCAGTAGTATACTCTGTTCTAGTTATTATCTCCTCCAGTTTTCCATAACGGAGTAGTTGGAATTTGTCCTTATTGAACATCATATTGTTTACTGTTGCCCACTGGAAAACTTTGTTTATATCTTCTTGGAGGTTTACCGCGTCCTCAGCAGATGACAGCCTCATGCAGATCCTAGTATCATCCGCAAAGGATGATACGGTGCTGTGGTGTATATCTCTGTTTATGTCTGATATGAGGATAAGGAATAAGATGGGGGCAAGTACTGTGCCTTGTGGAACAGAGCTCTTCACTATGGAAGCCTCCGATTTAACTCTGTTGACCACTACTCTTTGTGTTCGATTTGTTAGGAAGTTGAAGATCCATCTCCCCACTTTCCCAGTTATTCCTTTAGCACGTATTTTATGGGCTATTACGCCATGATCGCATTTGTCAAATGTTTTTGCAAAGTCTGTGTATATTACATCTGCATTCTGATTTTCTTCCAGTGCATCCAAGGCCATGTCATAGTGATCCAGTAGTTGTGAGAGGCAGGAGCGACCTGCCCTGGATTGTGCAGATTTTGGGAATCCAGGTGATTTGCAATCCTGCTTCTTAGCACTCTTTCAAAGATTTTTATGATGTGGGACGTCAGAGTTATTGGTCTATAGTTCTTAGCTAATGCTTTGCTGCCACCTTTATGGAGTGGGGCTATATCCGTTGTTTTAAGTGACTGTGGAATTTCACCCATGTCCAAGCTCCTCCTCCATAGTGTACTTAGGGCACGCGAGAGGGGTTTCTTGCAGTTCTTAATGAAAACAGAGTTCCACGAGTCTGGGCCCGGGGCTGAGTGCATAGGCATGTTGTCAATGGCTTTTTCGAAATCTATCGGAGTTAGGGTAATGTCGGAAATCTGGCATACATTTATGGAGTTTTGAGGCTCATTCATGAAGAAATCATTTGGGTCGTCGATCCTCAGACCGATTAGTGGTTCACTAAACACAGAGTCGTACTGGGATTTCAATATTTCACTCATTTCCTTGTTGTCATCTGTGTAAGTCCCATCCTGTCTGAGTGAGGGCCCGATACTAGATGTGGTATTTGCCTTGTTTTTGGCATATGAAAAGAAATATTTTGAATTTCTTTTAATTTCACTAATAGCTTTAAGCTCCTCCTGCCTCTCCTGGTTCCTGTAAGAGTCATTTAGCTTAAGTTCGATAGTTTCCACTTCCCTGAGGAGCTCAGTGACTCTTCGTCGTCTTCTGTAGAGGGAGCGTCTTTTTCTCTCCAGTTTACTCCTGCTCTTCTTCTTTCTTAGAGGAATATGCCTAGAACATGCTTCGGCTACCAGGAAGTTGATCCTTTCAAGTCACTGGTTTGGATCCATGTCATTTAAGACATCTTCCCAACATGTTTCGTTTAGGACATGGTTTACCTGGTCCCAGTTGATGTTCTTGTTGTTGAAATTGTATTTTGTGAAGACACCTTCACAGGTACATGCATTCTGCTGTTCAGGACCCCTATGCATGTACGTCTGGACTTTGATTAGATTGTGATCGGAATTAGTTGTTTTTGATATTCTTATGTCTCTTATCAGGTCCTCATTATTTGTGAAGATAAGGTCAAGTGTGTTTTCTAGTCTTGTTGGCTCCACTATCTGCTGGCTTAAGGTGTGTTTGTGACCTTTCATCTGCGCTACCTCCGGGGATTGTTTCAGCTATAACATTATTTGCTACATTCTTCCATTTTGTATACCTTAGGTTGAAATCACCAAGCAGTAAGATGTTTGGGGATGGAGCTGGAAGGTTTTCCAAACAGTAATCGATTTTCAGTAGCTGTTCCTTGAACTGTTGTGAGGTTGCATCTGGTGGCTTGTATACAACCACAATGACTAGGTTTTGGTTCTCGATCTTTATTGATAGAACTTCAACTACCTCATTTGTGGTGTTCAGCAACTCCGTGCAGATAAGGGACTCTTTGACATACACTCCAAGCCCCCCTTGTTGCCTGTTTTTTCTGTCGCATCTAAAAAGGTTGTAACCACTTATCCATATTTCACTGTCAAAGTGATCTTTTGTGTGAGTCTCTGTGAAGGCTGCAAACATTGCATTAGACTCCACTAGAAGTCCACTGATAAAAGGTATTTTGTTGTTGGTGGATGGCTTAAGGCCCTGTATATTAGCAAATATGAACGAGGTTGTATTCTGTGTTTGTTGGGGGGATTTTGTTATTGGCATCAGTAGTTGTAATTCTGGAGGGCCATGGGTGGCCACTGGCTGCACCTCCAGTCCAACAAGGCTCCAAGGTGGTAGACTATTTTTGTTATTTCCTTACATTTTCTTTTTTCGTTTCCTGCCACTAAAAAATCACCTGGAGTTGGGTTGTCGTAGCTACTATTGTTTGTCTTGTGGGGTCTGTGCCTCCTGGTCCCTTTTAGATGGTATGCAGGGCACTCGATGTTGTAACACTGCTTCTGGAGGACCGAGGAGTGGCACATTTTTGGGTGAAAGAAAGTACAGGAAGAAGAACGACACACTCCTTTAGACAGGAGGTCGCTACATTTTTTGGGATGGTCAAAGTTGCATGTCCCATTTTTTTCCCCTGTTATTCCATGCTTACAGATGCCCCAAGCATAATATTTGCACAAATTCACCTTTGGTTGAGAATTGTTGGGAGGTGTGTTGTCAATTTCTGCAGGTTCTGGGACTGCACTATAATCCTCAGTATCCAAGCCAGGGCCACCCCGTCCTGGATTCCATCTACTTTCCGCAGTAGAGGAAGAAGGAGGAGACTCCTCTCCAACATCTGTACTGTGGGCCACGGTCTTGTGCAATGATGGTTGTATATTTACGGTTTTAGATTGTTGTATATTTACTGTTTTTGTGGTGGTTTGGGTAGTGTCCCTAGGAGAGTCTGGGCTGGCAGTAAGGCTGGGGGCTGGGTCTGGGTCAGCACTGGGGCTGGGGGGTGGGGCTGGGTCTGGGCCTGACGACACTTGAGGACAGAAGGGTTAAGGGAGACATGATAACGACATACAAAATACTGCGTGGAATAGATAAGGTGGACAGAGACAGGATGTTCCTGAGAGGGGACACAGAAACAAGAGTCCCAATTGGAAGCTGAAGACTTTGACGAGTCAAAGGGATGTTAGAAAGTATTTCTTCAGCATAGAGTAGTCAGGAAGTGGAATAGTCTAGTAAGTGATGTAGTAGTGGTGTCAGGAACCATACTAAGCTTTAAGACGAGGTATGATAAAGCTCATGGAGCCGGGAGAGAGAGGCCCTAGTAACGTTCAGTGAAGAGGCGGGGCCAGGAGCTGAATATTAGGTGAGTACAATTAGATGAGTACACACACACACACACACACACACACACACTTTAAGAGACAGAGGTGACTTGCAGAGGTTAAGTCACCTTTGACTAGGGCGAGGCTGGTGCTTCCTAACAACACCGGCAGATTCTTAAACTCTACTCTGGGTCACAATTGTCCTTTCCGCTACTCACACACACACACACACACACACACACACACACACACACACACACACACACACACACACACACACAGATACAAACAAACAAACAAACACACACACACACACACACACACACACACACACACACACACATACACACACACACACACACACACAAAAACACACACACACACACACATACACACAGTTGTCAGGAAGTGGAACATTTTGGAGAGTAATGTAAGGAGGTTGGATCCACACACAGTTTTAAGATGTACGATAAAGCTCTTGGAGCTGGGAGAGAATGAACTAAGTAGCGAGCAGCAAACAGGAGCTGTGAATCGTCCCCTGCAACCCTATATAGGTTAGTTCACACAGATGAGTACACACTCATACGTGAAGTACTGCAATATATAAGAACAAACAGACCACAGCGTATACCTTTGTTTTATATAGCTGAAAGTATGTTGTGTAACCAGACATCGTGGGCGGTGACCTACGGAAGCAACTACAGGTATCCTACTATGTCACTGATGTCAACTACGTCATGTTCTACATATACCTGTACACTCTACATATCAGAGCTTCCCTAGAAATATAATTATAGGTTATACGCTAAGCCTTGCGGAAGTCACAAAGTCACCGCCCCTACAGGCCTCCTGGATGCTGGTCAGATCCATCAAGCTATTAGTGCCCGCCGCTAGAAGTCCAGCATATACACTACAACTTGACTTATCAGGAACTATTTTTAGGAATCTGTCGAGTTCTCTCTTGAGAGCTACGTGTGTGTTGGTGATCCCTCTTGTGTGTAGAGGAAGAGAGTCGAAGGTATATTTGAGGCTGGGTTTGATAGGTCTTTAAGACATTACTCAATTTCCAACACTTGGTATATGAACTACTGAGAAGTTAAACTTGACGCTTCACATTGTTACAAAAACAGTTATAACCGGCACAGCTTCAAGTACATACTTGGAGGTTACCTGGAGGTTATTCCGGGGATCAACGCCCCCGCGGCCCGGTCCATGACCAGGCCTCCCGATGGATCAGGGCCTGATCAACTAGGCTGTTACTGCTGGCCGCACGCAGTCCGACGAACGAGCCACAGCCCGGCTGATCCGGCACTGACTTTAGGTATCTGTCCAGCTCTCTCTTGAAGGCAGCCAGGGGTTTATTGGCAATTCCCCTAATGCTTGATGGAAGCCTGTTGAACAGTCTTGGGCCCCGGACACTTATGGTGTTTTCCCTTAGTGTACCAATGGCGCCCCTACTTTTTATTGGGGGCATTTTGCATCGCCTGCCCAGTCTTTTACTTTCGTAGGGAGTGATTTCTGTGTGCAGATTTGGGGCCATTCCTTCCAAGATTTTCCAAGTGTAGATTATGATATATCTCTCCCTCTAGCGTTCCAACGAGTACAAGTCAAGTGCTTCCAAGCGTTCCCAGTAGTTAAGGTGCTTGACAGAACTTATACGTGCAGTAAAGGATCTCTGTACACTCTCTAGATCTGCGATTTCACCTGCTTTGAATGGAGATGTTAATGTACAGCAGTATTCCAGCCTAGAGAGAACAAGTGATTTGAAAAGGATCATCATGGGCTTGGCATCTCTCGTTTTGAAAGTTCTCATTATCCTTCCTATCATTTTGTTTGCACGTGCGATCGTGGCACTGTTGTGATCCTTGAAAGTGAGATCCTCAGACATTACTACTCCCAGGTCCCTTACATTATTTTTCCGCTCTATTGTATGGCCGGAGTCAGTAGTATACTCTGTTCTAGTTATTATCTCCTCCAGTTTTCCATAACGGAGTAGTTGGAATTTGTCCTCATTGAACATCATATTGTTTACCGTTGCCCACTGGAAAACTTTGTTTATATCTTCTTGGAGGTTAACCGCGTCCTCAGCAGATGACAACCTCATGCAGATCCTAGTATCATCCGCAAAGGATGATACGGTGCTGTGGTGTATATCTCTGTTTATGTCTGATATGAGGATAAGGAATAAGATGAGGGCGAGTACTGTGCCTTGTGGAACAGAGCTCTTCACTATGGCAGCCTCCGATTTAACTCTGTTGACCACTACTCTTTGTGTTCGATTTGTTAGGGAGTTGAAGATCCATCTCCCCACTTTCCCAGTTATTCCTTTAGCACGTATTTTATGGGCTATTACGCCATGATCGCATTTGTCAAATGTTTTTGCAAAGTCTGTGTATATTACATCTGCATTCTGATGCATTCTGGTGGTATTTAGTAACTTGGTGAATATAACCAACTCTTTAACACAGACTAAACTCCCTTCCCATTTAATTTAGCTTAATCCAACCAAATATATTTTACATAAGTTTACAATAATATAATAAACAAACACAATGAAATATATTTTCTCGTAAGGTTCGGAATGATTATTGCGAAAGTACTGCATAAACAAATTTTCGCTTACCTTATTCGGCAAGAAGAGCGTTTCTATTTAAGCCAAAAATCTCAAGTTTTACCTATTAGGCACGACATATATATATATATATATATATATATATATATATATATATATATATATATATATATATATATATATATATATGTCGTGCCGAATAAGCAGAACTTGCGATCTTGGCTTAAATAGCAACGCTCATCTTGCCATATAAGACAAGTGAAAATTTGTGTATGCAATAATATCGCTAAAATCATTCTGAACCTAACGAAAAAAATATATTTGATTGTGTTTGTTTAATATTAAATTATTGTAAACAAATCTAAAATATATTTAGTTGGGTTAGGCTAAAATAAATTGTTCTTGTTATAATAAGGTTAGGTAAGTTTTCTAAGTTCCTTTTGGTGCAAAATTATAAATTTTTGCATCAACATTAATGAAAAAAATATATCTTTAAACGTATAAAAGAAAATTTCAGAAAGGACTTAATTTTAAATGAGTTCTTGCTAATTGACCAGTTTTACATATTCGGCACGACATATATATATATATATATATATATATATATATATATATATATATATATATATATATATATATATATATATATATATATATATATAAACATATATATTATTATTATTATTATTAACACACTGGCCAATTCCCTCCAAGGCAGGGTGGCCCGAAAAAGAAAAACTTTCACCATCATTCACTCCATCACTGTCTTGCCAGAAGGGTGATTTACACTACAGTTTTTAAACTGCAACATTAACACCCCTCCTTCAGAGTGCAGGCACTGTACTTCCCATCTACAGGAAGTCCGGCTTGCCGGTTTCCCTGAATCCCTTCATAAATGTTATTTTGCTCACACTCCAACAGCACGTCAAGTATTAAAAACCATTTGTCTCCATTCACTCCTATCAAACACGATCACGCATGCCCGCTGGAAGTCCAAGCCCCTCACACACAAAACATCCTTTACCCCCTCCCTCCATCCTTTCCTAGGCCGACCCCTACCCCGCCTTCCACTACAGACTGATAAACTCTTGAAGTCATTCTGTTTCGCGCGGAGAGATGGATCTTCAACTTCCTAACAAATCGAACACAAAGAGTAGTGGTCAACAGAGTTAAATCGGAGGCTGCCATAGTGAAGAGCTCTGTTCCACAAGGCACAGTACTCGCTCCCATCTTATTCCTTATCCTCATATCAGACATAGACAGAGATATACATCACAGCACCCTATCATCCTTTGCGGATGATACTAGGATCTGCGTGAGGCTGTCATCTGCTGAGGACGCGGTAAACCTCCAAGAAGATATAAACAAAGTTTTCCAGTGGGCAACGGTAAACAATATGATGTTCAATGAGGACAAATTCCAACTACTCCGTTATGGAAAACTGGAGGAGATAATAACTAGAACAGAGTATACTACTGATTCCGGCCATACAATAGAGCGGAAAAATAATGTAAGGGACCTGGGAGTAGTAATGTCTGAGGATCTCACTTTCAAGGATCACAACAGTGCCACGATCGCACGTGCAAAGAAAATGATAGGATGGATAATGAGAACTTTCAAAACGAGAGATGCCAAGCCCATGATGATCCTTTTCAAATCACTTGTTCCCTCTAGGCTGGAATACTGTTGCACATTAACATCTCCATTCAAAGCAGGTGAAATCGCAGATCTAGAGAGTGTACAGAGATCCTTTACTGCACGTATAAGTTCTGTCAAGCACCTTAACTACTGGGAACGCTTGGAAGCACTTGACTTGTACTCGTTGGAACGCAGGAGGGAGAGATATATCATAATCTACACTTGGAAAATCTTGGAAGGAATGGTCCCAAATCTGCACACAGAAATCACTCCCTACGAAAGTAAAAGACTGGGCAGGCGATGCAAAATGCCCCCAATAAAAAGTAGGGGCGCCATTGGTACACTAAGGGAAAACACCATAAGTGTCTGGGGCCCAAAACTGTTCAACAGCCTCCCATCAAGCATTAGGGGAATTGCCAATAAGCCCCTGGCTGCCTTCAAGAGAGAGCTGGACAGATACCTAAAGTCAGTGCCGGATCAGCTGGGCTGTGGCTCGTGCGTTGGACTGCATGTGGCCAGCAGTAACAGCCTAGTTGATCAGGCCCTGATCCATCGGGAGGCCTGGTCATGGACCGGGCCGCGGGGGCGTTGATCCCCGGAATAACCTCCAGGTAACCTCCAGGTAACATGTCCGAACCACCTCAACAACCCTTCCTCAGCCCTCTGGACAACAGTTTTGGCAATCCCGCACCTCCTCCTAACTTCCAAACTACGAATTCTCTGCATTATATTCACACCACACATTGCCCTCAGACATGACATCTCCACTGCCTCCAGCCTTCTCCTCGTTGCAACATTCATCACCCATGCTTCAAACCCATATAAGAGTGTTTGTAAAACTATACTCTCATATAATCCGCTCTTTGCTTCCAAGGACAAAGTTCTTTGTCTCCACAGACTCCTAAGTATACCGCTAACCCTTTTCCCCTCATCAATTCTATGATTCACCTTATCTTTCATAGACCCATCCGCTGACACGTCCACTCCCAAATATCTAAATACATTCACCTCCTCCATACTCTCTCCCTCCAATCTGATATCCAATCTTTCATCACCTAATCTTTTTGTTATCCTCATAACCTTACTCTTTCCTGTATTCACTTTCAATTTTCTTCTTTTACATACCCTACCAAATTCATCCACCAACTTCTGCAACTTCTCTTCAGAATCACCCAAGAGCACAGTGTCATCAGCAAAGAGCAACTGTGACAACTCCCACTTTGTGTGATTCTTTATCTTTTAACTCCACACCTCTTGCCAAGACCCTCGCATTTACTTCTCTTACAACCCCATCTATAAATATATTAAACAACCACGGTGACATCACACAACCTTGTCTAAGGCCTACTTTTACTGGGAAATAATCCCCCTCTTTCCTACATACTCTAACTTGAGACTCAATATCCTCTTAAAAACTCTTCACTGCTTTCAGTAACCTACCTCCTATACCATACATCTGCAACATCCACCCCGTCATACGCCTTTTCCAAATCCATAAATGCCACAAAAACCTCTTTAGCCTTATCTAAATATATGTTATTTATGTTAAATATATGTTAAATATATGTTATTTATATGTTTCACTGTAAACACCTGGTCCACAAACCCCCTACCTTTCCTAAAGCCTCCTTGTTCATCTGTTATCCTATTTTCCGTCTTCAATCCCACCAAGTGCAAAGTCATGAAGATTGGGGAAGGGCAAAGAAGGCCGCAGACGGAGTACAGTCTAGGGGGTCAGAGACTACAAACCTCACTCAAGGAAAAAGATCTTGAGGTGAGTATAACACCAGGCACATCTCCTGAAGCGCACATCAACCAAATAACTGCTGCAGCATATGGGCGCCTAGCAAACCTCAGAACAGCATTCCGACATCTTAATAAGGAATCATTCAGGACCCTGTACACCGTGTACGTTAGGCCCATATTGGAGTATGCGGCACCAGTTTGGAACCCACACCTAGCCAAGCACGTGAAGAAACTAGAGAAAGTGCAAAGGTTTGCAACAAGACTAGTCCCAGAGCTAAGAGGTATGTCCTACGAGGAGAGGTTAAGGGAAATCAACCTGACGACACTGGAGGACAGGAGAGATAGGGGGGACATGATAACGACATACAAAATACTGAGAGGAATTGACAAGGTGGACAAAGACAGGATGTTCCAGAGATTGGACACAGTAACAAGGGGACACAGTTGGAAGCTGAAGACACAGATGAATCACAGGGATGTTAGGAAGTATTTCTTCAGCCACAGAGTAGTCAGTAAGTGGAATAGTTTGGGAAGCGATGTAGTGGAGGCAGGATCCATACATAGCTTTAAGCAGAGGTATGATAAAGCTCACGGCTCAGGGAGAGTGACCTAGTAGCGATCAGTGAAGAGGCGGGGCCAGGAGCTCGGACTCGACCCCTGCAACCTCAACTAGGTGAGAACTAGGTGAGTACACACACACAGGAGGAAGACAACAGTCAAAGACCAGGTGATCAGATTAAGGACAGAAGGTGGAGAACTCACAAGAAATGATCAGGAGGTATGTGAGGAGCTAAACAGGAGATTTAAGGAAGTTTTTACAGTAGAGACAGGAAGGGCTGTGGGAAGTCAGTACAGAAGGGAACATCAAGAGGGAATATACCACCAAGTGTTGGATGACATACGAACAACTGAGGAGGTGGTGAAGAAGCTGCTAAGTGACCTTGATACCTCAAAGGCGATGGGACCGGACAACATCTCCCCATGGGTCCTTAGAGAAGGAGCAGAGATGCTGTGTGTGCCTCTAACCACAATCTTCAACACATCCCTTGAAACTGGGCAACTACCTGAGAAATGGAAGACAGCAAATGTAGTCCCCATATTTAAGAAAGGAAACAGAAACGAGGCGCTAAACTACAGACCTGTGTCTCTGACATGTATTGTGTGCAAAGTCATGGAGAAGATTATCAGGAGTAGAGTGGTCGAACACCTGGAACGGAACAAGATTATAAATGAAAACCAGCATGGGTTCATTTAAGGCAAATCTTGTATCACAAACCTCCTGGAGTTTTATGACAAGGTAACAGAAGACACGAGAGAGAGGGGTGGGTTGATTGCGTTTTCCTAGACTGCAGGAAGACCTTTGACACAGTTCCCCACAAGAGATTAGTGCAGAAGCTGGAGGATCAGGCGCATGTAACAGGGAGGGCACTGCAGTGGATCAGGGAATACCTGACAGGGAGGCAGCAACGAGTCATGGTACGTGAAGAGGTATCACAGTGGGCGCC
>NC_091293.1:36129191-36219191 GCF_038502225.1 Cherax quadricarinatus | reverse complement strand
TTTGGGAAGCGAAGTAGTGGAGGCAGGATCCATACATAGCTTGCAGCAGAGGTATGATAAAACTCACGGTACAAGGAGAGTGACCTAGTAGCGACTAGTGAAGAGGCGGGGCCAGGAGCTTGGACTCGACCCCTGCAACCTCAACTAGGTGAGTACAACTAGGTGAGGTGAGTACACACACACACACACACACACACACACACACACATACACAGAAGAAATTATAGAAAGTGCAAAGGTTTGCAACAAGGTTAGTTCCAGAGCTAAAGGGAATATCCTAAGAAAAAAGGTTAAGGAAAATCGGCCTGACGACACTGGAGGACAAGAGGGTCGGGGGAGACATGATAACGACATACAAAATGCTGCGTGGAATAGACAAGGTAGACAGAGACAGGATGTTCCAGAGAGGGGACACAGAAACAAGGGGTCACAATTGGAAGCTGAAGACCCAGATGAGTCAGAGGGATGTTAGGAAGTATTTCTTCAGTCATAGAGTAATCAAGAAGTAGAATAGCCTAGCAAGTGATGTAGTGGAGGCAGGGACCATACACAGCTTTAAGATGAGGTATGATAAAGCTCATGGAGCAGGGAGAGAGAGGACCTAGTAGCACTCAGTGAAGAGGCGGGGCCAGGAGCTGAGTCTCGACCCCTGCAACCACAATTAGGTGAGTACACACACACACACACACACACACACACACACACACACACACACACACACACACACACACACACACACACACACACACAGACACACACACACACACACACACACACACACACATACACGAAAGGAGGAAAGAGAGGTGATGGAGATGGACAGAAGAGGCCAGACTCAGGAGGAAGATCAAATACAGCCTCCCTCACAACCACCTAGAGAAGCCCCCCAACCAGGACAACCCCAATACAACCAAATATTCTAACCCAAAACACACATGCCATATCCAATGCCCCCACCCACCTAGTTATAAACTCCAACCCCCCCCCCCACACAGCAACCACCCATGGTTCCTTATCAGGTCTCCCACTTCCCCAACCCCAACGTACCCCCCAGACCACAGTTTTAGAAAAGTTGGTGTGGTATACAAATGCAGACTGAATAACAAATGAGTGTGAGGAGTGGTATGAAAAAGTCAAGGAGACATCCCCAGACATAATAGCACTAACAGAAACAAAACTCAAGAGGATGATAACAGATGCAATCTTTCTACCTGGATATCAAATCCACAGGTAAGATAAGAGGGAGGAGAGGGGGAAGAGGAGTTGCACTACTCATTAAACACTGGTGGGGATCTGAGGAAATGGAAGGAATGGATGGTATGGGCGAAAGGGACTACATAGTAGGAACAATCCAGTCTGAGGGCCATAAGGTGGTAATTGCAGTAATGTACAACCCACCACAGAACTGTAGGAGACCAAGAGAAGAATACGAGAGCAACAGCGCAATGGTCGACACACTAGCCGAGGTGGCCAGAAGAGCTCACATGGACGGAGCAAAGTTACTAGTTATAGGTGATTAAAATCACAAGGAGATTGACTGGGAAAACCTGGTGCCCCATGGAGGTCCCAAAACATGGAAAGCCAAGATGATGGATGTGGTACTGGAAAACCGCATGCATCAACATGTTAGAGACACTACCAGAGAGAGAGGTGAGGATGATCCAGCAAGACTGGACCTTGTATTCACCTTGAGTAGTTTGGACATCGAGAATACCATGTATGAAAGGCCCTTTGGAGCTAGTGATCATGTGGTTTTGTGCTTTGACTACATAGTTGAACTACAAGTGGCGTAGCAGGAACAGGATGGAAAAAACCAAACTACAAAAGGGGGGACTACACAGGCATGAGGAACTTCCTGCAAGACGTTCAGTGGGAGAGAGAACTGGCAAGAAAACCAATAAAAGAAATGATGGACTATGTGACAACAAAATGCAAGGAGGCAGAGGAGAGGTTTGTACCCAAGGGAGAGAGAAATAATGGGAAGACCATAACGAGTCCTTGGTTCACCCAAAGGTGTAGGGAGGCAAAAACTAGGTGTACTAGAGAATGGAAAAGGTACAGGAGACAAAGGACCCAGGAAAATAAAGAGAACAGCCGAAGAGCCAGAAACGAATATGCACATATAAGAAGGGAGGCTCAGCGACAATAAGACAATGACATAGCATCGAAAGTCAAGTCTGACCCAAAGCTGTTGTATAGCCACATCAGGAGGAAAACAACAGTCAAAGACCAGGTAATCAGACTGAGGAAGGATGGTAGGGAGTTCAAAAGAAACGACCAAGAGGTATGTGAGGAGTTCAACATGAAATTTAAAGATGTATTTACAGTGGAAACTGGCAGGACTCCAGGAAATCAGAACAAGGAGGTACACCAACAAGTGCTGGATGAGGTACACATAATCGAAAAGGAGGTGAAGAACCTGCTATGTGAACCTGATACCTCAAAGGCGGTGGGACCTGGACCAGATATCTCTCCATGGGTCCTTAGAGAGGGAGCAGAGATGCTGTGTGTGCCACTAAAAAAGATCTTCAAAACATCCACTGAAACTGTGCAACTACCTGAGGTATGGAAGATGGCAAATATAGTCCCCCCAAAAAAAAAGAGACAGACACGAGACATTAAACTACAGACCTGTGTCACTAACATGTATAGTATGCAAAGTCATGGAGATCATCAGGAGGAGAGTGGTGGAGCACCTGGAAAGAAACAAGCGTACAATCGACAACAAGAACAGTTTCAGGGAAGGAAAATCCTGTCACAAAACTACTGGAGTGGTTGCAGGGGTCGAGCCATAGCTCCTGGCCCTGCCTCTTTACTGGACGTTACTGGGTCACTCTCTCTGCACCATGAGCTTGATCATTCCTCTGCTTAAAGCTATGTATGGATCCTGTCTCCACTATATCGCTTCCCAAACTATTCCACTTCCTGTCTACTCTGTGACTGAAGAAATACTTCTTAACATCTCTGTGATTCATCTGAGTCTTCAACTTCCAACTGTGTTCCCTTGTTGCTGTGTCCCATCGCTGGGACATTCTGTCTCTGTCCACTCTGTCCTCTCAGTATTTTATGTCATTATCATGTCCCCCTATCTCTCCTGTACTCCAGTGTCGTCAGGTCGATTTCCCTTAGCCTATCCTCGTAGGACATACCCCTTAGCTATGGGACTAGTCTTGTTGTAAACCTCTACACTTTCTCTAGTTTCTTTACGTGTTTGGCTAGGTGTGGGTTCCAAGCTGGTGCCGCATACTCCAATATGGGCCTAACGTAAACAGTGTACAGGGTCCTGAACGATTCCTTATTAAGATGGCGAAATGCTGTTCTGAGGTTTGCTAGGCGCCCATATGCTGCGGCAGTTATTTGGTTGATGTGTGCCTCAGGAGATGTGCTTAGTGTTATGCTCACCCCAAGATCTTTTTCCTTGAGTGAGGTTTGTAGTCTTTGGCCATCTAGACTGTGCTCTGTCTGCAGTCTTCTTTGCCCTTCCTCAATCTTCATGACTTTGCACTTGGTGGGGTTGAGCTCCAGAAGCCAATTTCTGGACCAGGCATGCAGCCTGTCCAGATCCCTTTGTAGTTCTGCCTGGTCCTCGTCCGATTGAATTCTTCTCATCGACTTCACATCATCTGCAAACAGGGACACTTTGGAGTCTATTCCTTCCGTCATGTCGTTCACAAATGCCAGAAACAGCACCGGTACTAGGACTGACCCCTGTGGAACCCCACTCGTCACAGGCACCCACTCTGACACCTCGCCACGTACAATGACTCACTGCTGTCTTCCTGACAGGTATTCCCTGATCCACTGTAGTGGCTTCCCGGTTATCCCTGCCTGGATCTCCAATTTTTGCACTAATGTCTTGTGTGGAACTGTGTCAAACGCCTTCTTACAGTCCAAGAAAATGCAATCTACCCACCCCTCTCTCTCTTGTCTTATTGCTGTCACCATGTCATAGAACTCAACTAGGTTTGTGACACAGTATTTCCCATCCCTGAAACCGTGTTGGCTGTTGGTGATAAGCTCCTTTCATTCTAGGTGTTCCACCACTCTTCTCCTGATAATCTTCTACATGCCTTTGCATACTATACATGTCAGTAACACTGGTCTATAGTTTAGTGCTTCTTGTCTTTCTCTTTTTTAAAAATTGGGACTACATTTGCTGTCTTCCATACCTCAGGCAATCTCCCTGTTTCGAAAGATGTATTGAATATCGTTGTTAGGGGTACACATAGCACCTCGGCTCCCTCGCTCTCTGGACCCATGGAGAGATGTTATCCGGCCCCATCGTCTTTGAGGTATCCAGCCCTCCAGCTCACTCAGCAGCCTCTTCACTTCTTCCTCGGTTGTATGTATTGTGTCCAACACTTGGTGTACCCCACCTCTCCGTCTTTCTGGAGTCCCTTCTGTCTCCTCTGTGAACACTTCTTTGAATCTCCTGTTGAGTTCCTCACATACTTCGCAGTTGTTTCTTGTAATCTCTCCTCCTTCCTTCCTTTGCCTGATTACCTGGTCCTTGACTGTTGTTTTCCTCCTGATGTGGTTGCACAACAGCTTCGGGTCAGATTTGGCTTTCGCTGCTATGTCATTTTCATATTGTCGTTGGGCCTCCCTTCTTACCTGTGCATATTCGTTTCTGGCTCTACGACTGCTCTCCTTATTTGCTTGGGTCCTTTGCCTTCTATACTTCTTCCATTCCCTAGCACACTTAGTTTTGGCCTCCCTGCACCTTTGGGTGAACCACAGGCTCATCCTGGCTTTTTCATTATTCCTGTTACTCGTGTGTGTGTGTGTGTGTGTGTGTTTGTGTGTGTGTGTGTGTGTGTGTGTGTGTTTACATGTATAAGAGACGATCGTACACAGGTGATTGTGAAGTGCAGCCCAAGTCAAGCCTAATACGCAGCCGCCGCCGCCGCAGCCGCGAATTTGCATACCTCAATGTTTTTTTTAACAGCCCCTTCCCCCTCCAATCCCTCCTCCCACTTCCTATCCAATCCATCCTCTCATTCTCTTCTCCCTCCCATTTCCCCTCCGCTCTTCTTCCCATTACCCTCCTACTCCCATTTTGCGTCAACTCCCTACCCCAATTTCCTCCCTCCAATCCCTCCTTCGTCTCTATTCCCATCCACTCCCTTTCCTTTCTCCGTAGCTCCTTCCTCACTTTCCTTCTTTAATACCCTCCTCCTCCTCTTTCCTCCTTAATTCTGGTACTTAGTCTGGTTACAAATCTTTGTACCTTTAGGAGCTTTTTCATGTACTTGACCAGGTGAGGGCTCCATGCTGGGGCTGCGTACTCACCGAGTTGTTCTGAGATTTGCTAAGCGTGTTTATGCTGCTGATGTTACATGGTTTATATGTGTGATAAATGGTTCAGTAAACCAACAACATGAAAATCTTAACTGAGGAAACATTCTTTGTATAGGACTGATGAAGCCGCTGTGTGCCGAAACGTTTCCTCAATAAAGATTCTCATATGTTGCATAAGTGTCTCACTTTTAGTGGTTTACATATATTTCTGGCGATATGTCTAGTGTTATATTCAACCCCAGGTTCTTTTCACCTGATATTTGCAGCTTCTCTCCTCCCATGCTCTACTCTGTCAGGTCTGTCCTCACTTTCTTCAATTCTCGTGACCTTGCATTTTTTCTGGTTGAACTCGAAAAGCCACGTGTCTTTGACCAAATCTGCAGTCTGTTGGGGTCTCCCTGAAATTTATCACTGTCTTTTCCTGTTCTTCTCATCATTAGTTTTACATCATCAGCAAACAGTGACGAATATTTTTAGTCCTAACACTGATCCTTGCGGAACCCCACTTGTTACTCTCTCCCATTTATATGTCTCATCCCTTACTGCTGTTCCCTGTCTTTTGTCATGTAGGTACTCCTTGACCCACTGGTGCACTTTGCCTTTTAACTCTGCTTGTTCTTCTAATTTCTGGACTAATCTCTTTTTTGGGAATGCATCAAATATTTTTCTACATTCCAAGAAAACTAAATCCACCCATTAATTTTTTTTTCTTGTTTTATTACTGTGACTCTTGTAGAATTCCTAAAAATTCATAAGACATGATTTTCCATCCCTAAATCCACACTGTTTTTTCTCTATATAATCTTCACAAGTATCCCTTTGATAATACGCATGTTAGAGATGCTGACGTGTAATTCAGGACCCTCTGTCTGACCCCTTTCTTTATAAACACAAACCATATTTGCCTTTTTTTTCCAATTTTCTGGCAGCTGTCCTGACTGGAGAGATTGGTTGAATATCTTTGCTCTCGGGTTATATGTTGCTTTGCCCCCTGTCTCCGCACCCATGGAGATATGTTACCTGGTTCCATTGCTTTTGTTACATCAAGCTCACTCAGTAGTCTCACCATTTTTGTTCTGTTGATGCTCTCATGTACCTGTTGGTCTGTTCTTTCTCCCGGTAGTTCCCCACTATTCTGTGTCGAAACTTCTTTGAATCCATTGTTAAGCACTTCACGAAGTTTTCTGTCGTTCTCTGTTAACGTCCCTTCCTCTTTCCTCAGCCTTATCACTTGCTTCTTCACAGCCGTCTTTATGGTCTCTGACAAAATATAATTTCCAAACTGTCTTTCAGTGTCCCGTCTTATTCTTACATATTCGTTTCTAGCACTCCTGCTTGATTTTTGAGTGTTTACTGTTTGATTTGCTGTACAATTTTTCTAAGCCCTCTTGCTGCTCCCTTTGGCTTCTCTGCATTCTGGTTTAAACCATGGGCTCTGTGTTTCTTTATTTCTTCGTGTTAAGTATGAATCTTGCAGAACATCGGTGACTTAACCTGATTCCTCCTTTTTCTTCTCCCTCTTTCCCCTGTCCTCTTTCCTTTTTCTCCTTTGGATTGTCTTTTTTCTGACTTGGATATTTGTTCCTTATTTATTTATTTTCTTTTCTTTCCCTTTGTGTTTTTGCTCTTACCCTTTGTGGGTACCTAGTTCCCTTGCAGTGCTCCGCTTTCTTAGTATTTGACTGGCTCCTCCTCCTCCATATTACCTTCCCCACTACTACTACCACCTTCTACCGCCACTACCACCTCCTGCCTATATATACTCCCTCCTTCTCTCCTTTTCGTTAGTGTGACTTTGTCGTAAGCTCCTCTCTTCTATGTGCGGGTTATTTGTATAATGAATCTTGCATTTGCAACGGAAGAAATTCTCGGGAGGAAATTGGACATGTACTAGCAGCAACAGCCTGGTTGGCCACTTTGGGTTCTACACTCATTGCTCGTGTGTAATTTCCTCTGCTAAGCTGTTCTTTCTTCTATTTGCTATGAATCTTCCCGTCACCTCCCTGAGCTTTCCGTCAGTTACCTCCAATATCACTAGAGTCGATTTTTCAATTAGTTCGCTAATTCCTTTGCAGTCTCTCATTTTGAAGTGTGGGTTATAGTGTGCCTACCTCCCTCCCTCCCTCCATCTGTCTCTCTCTCTCTCTCTTAGTCTCACTTCCACGAAAAACTCAAATCTTAGTGTACAGTGTGGTCCCTGGCCACTAATGGATGACCGTATTCGATTTTTTCAATGTCATGCTTACTTAATGTGAAGACAAGGTCAAGTCTCTCTCTCTTTCTCTCTCTCTCTCTGCTGTATGACCTTAATGGGTTTAGCGCTTATTTTTTATAATACTCTCTCTCTTTTTCTCTTTCACGCACACGAACCATTGAAGAATTCTTCAGATTTCTCTCCACACAGTACGTCAGGCCCATCTCTGAATATCCAGCACCAGCGTGGAGCCCTCGCCTGGCAAACCACATTCAAAAGCTTGAAGATCTTCAACGACATGACACCAAGCTAGTGCCAGGAAGGAGGAAGGGGAGAAGAGAATAGGATGGATGACGAGGAATAATAAAGAGATGAAAAGGGAAATAAGGATAACAAGTGACACGCAAGGAATATTTACGCCTAAATGTTTACACTGTAAACTGTAAATAACTCGGTGTTTACAAAGGCCAATTATAACTCGTGCAATGCAGGACACTTTGTTTACACCTTTCGTAAATGAACACAAGACAAAAAAGAAGTGACAGACATCGTAAAAGTCTGATGTGGTTTGAAGCTGGAAATGACAAGTGTAGCTGTCAAGTTGTTTGAAGTGCCTACTGTGAACACACTCTTCAGTGTTATGGGGGTGAGTGGTGCCCACTTACTGATGGAAGGCTCTTGATCCAAGGATCACAACAGTGCCACTATTAATGGAAAATGATAGACTGGATAACTAGAATTTTCAAAATAATTAAACAGGTTATATTAATAATTGAGACACTTATGCAACATATGGGAATCTTTATTGAAGAATGTTTCGCCACACAGTAGCTTCATCAGTCCAATACAAAGCAGAAAGGTGTAAGGAGAGGTAATCAGTCCCTCAGCCTGGAGTCGACTCCATGCTGAGGGACTGATAAAGATTCCCATATGTTGCAAAAGTGTCTCAATCTTCAACTTGTCGGTTTTAAACCATTTATCACAGGTTGTATTAATGTTGGAAGAATTCCGACAATATGTTAGGTAAAATGACACAAGTGCAACTAATGAGACATTTCATTGTGGCAACGTTTCGCTCTCCAGCTTTATCAAGCCGTTACAAACAATACATGGGCACAGAGGGTATACATAGGCTTAGATTGAGGTGTAATACTAGTAGTAGTAGTAGCAGTAATATTAGTTGTAGTAGTAGCAGTAATATTAGTTGTAGTAGTAGTGGCAGTAATAATAAATATGGTAGAACAATCAACTTACATATGAGTAAAAGGTGAAAAAAGTTATTGGGTAGCATAAAAATAGGTTAGACAAATATTTCTGTTAGTGGTTGGATTTGAGAAGGTGTGTTTGTCCTCTTGTGTAGTATTAGCAGCAGAGACTATGTAATGGTGGGGTTATTGTTTTCAGCAGGATTTTTGCTAATACTTCACAGATGATGAAGTTTCTTTTATTTTGCTTGACTGTGTTAGAAACAGCGATTAATCATGATTCATGGCATTGACATCTGCGGAAATTAGGTTCTCTGATCACTACTCGGGCGTTGTTGAATTTCATGAGGTGATTGGTGGAATTCCGGTGTTGTACGCAGGCGTTTTCAAGTTATCGTTCCTACAAGCATTCATGTGTTCATTGAGATGTGTTTCGAGGTTGCTGTTTCACCTACATTTTTCTGTCACAGCCTCCACAAGGTATAGTGTAAACTCCTACATTGACTGGTTCATGGTGGTTCGATTTTGTCCTGGTTAGATCCCTAGAGAGACTAATTCCAAATTTGCACACAGAAATCACTCCCTACTAATGCAAACGTCTAGGCAGGCGATGCAATTTATTCCCAATGAAAAAGTGGGGGCACCAGGTTGTGGTTCATATGTTCGACTGGATGCATCCAGCAGTAACAGCCTGGCTGATCAGACCCTGACCCACTGGAGACCTCGTCGAGGACTGGGCCTCTGGAGCATTGACCCCTGGAACTACCTCCAGGTATACTCCAGGAATCCTCTTTCCTTTCCCACCCTCTCTTCCTCCTCCACCTCCCAATCTACCTCTCGACTCCTCCTCCTCCCATTTGCCCCATAAACATACACACCAGCAACCAGTAAAGGGGTAGGGCCAGGAGCTATGAATCGACCCCTGCAACCACAATTAGGTGAGCACACACACACACACACATACTGAACCCCCACCCCACAAACACACACACTCAACCCCCACCCCAAAAACACACACACTCATCCCCCACCCCACGCATATTCAACCCCCACCCCAAACACATTCAACCCAAAACCCCATACACACTCAACCCCCCCCCACACACTCAGCCCCCGCCCCCTCCCAACCCCCACACATTCAGTCCCCCCTGCATACACGCACGCATATCCAAGAGGCCTATGTCTAATCAACAAGTGCCTAGGACAAAATAACACGCACAGCTGCATCGCACAATAACGCCTCGACACAATGATGGTAATCATTAGTAAGGATATTATAAGTAGTTTCCACTATGACAATGAGTGTTGATGACTGAACATAAATGTTCACATGTCAACATCTGTCCTCATTACACCAGGTGAGCCACACTGGTCGCACTGTGCCTTCACACTGTGTTAATACTGTGCCCACACTGTGCGTCCACACTGTTAATACTGCGTCCACACTGTGTTAATACTGTGTCCACACTGTGCGTCCACACACCAACTAGACTTGATTCCATTAACATACCATAAGGGTATTTACCGGATGGTGGTGTTGGCGGCGGTGGTGATGGTGGTAGTAGTGGTGGGGATGATGGTGGTCTTGGTAGTGGTGGTGATGGTGGTAGTGGTGATGATGGTGGTCGTGGTAGTGGTGGTGATGGTGGTCATGGTAGTGGTGGTGGTGGTAGTAGCAGTGGTGGTGGTAGTAGTGTGATGGTGATAATTGTGGTGGTAGTGGTGGTATTGGTTGTCGTGGTAGTAGTGGTGATGGTGGTCGTGGTAGTAGTGGTGGTGATGGTGGTCGTGGTAGTGGTGTTGATGGTGGTAATAGTGGTGGTGATGGTGGTAATAGTGGTGGTGATGGTGGTAATGGTGGTATTGATGGTGGTGGTGGTAGCAGTGGTGGTGATGGTGGTAGCACTGATGGTGGTAGTGGTGATGGTGGTGGTAGTGATGGTGATGGCGGTAGTGATGGTGATGGCGGTAGTGATGGTGATGGTGGTAGTGGTGGTGATGGTGGTCATGGTAGTAGTGGTGATGGTAGCAGTGGTAGTCGTGGTGGTGGTGATGGTCGCCGTGGTACTGGTGGTGGTGATGGTAGTGGTGTCAGTATAGCTGCCGATCCCCTGTATATGTACATGTTATCTGAGTATCATAGTACCATCCATACGACCCCTTGCTAGCCTCAGTGACTAGCTTGTATGACGTCGTGATGCCGATGTGAGCACTACACTCCCGGTCCTAGGCCTCAGTTCCCCCTAGTCCTAGCAGGCGTCAGGACAGGCAGTTTGGGCTCTCCCTTATCACAGTCTGCAATATAAGCGTTAACACCCAACGACTTGTGTTTAACTCCAACCATCAAATCTCCACGAACCCTCTCAACAAATGGTGCCAGCGGTGTGGGCATAAAATTGTTAATTATGCCAATGTACGGAGATTTCACATGCAAGGTAGTGTTCAGTTGCCTTAGGTGTCCGAGGACTCTGCCTTGAGTGCTCAGCCTATCCCTGTAATCTCTGCTAGTCCAAGTAGTAGTTTCTCCACAGGGTACGCCTTGTCGGAAAACAATTACTTAAAACCAGTAATGCCATCTCTTGTTGATGTCACAGGCCGTCTGCAGAAAGAGGTCTCTGTCACGGCTAGTGCCCTCACTAGGGTGTCTGTTGTTGTTCCTAGTGTTCCAGATGGTGATAACGTCCTAGTTGACAGTGATTCCTGCAAAGTCAAGGGTTTATTTGTTGAACCATCCTTACATGTTGTAAGAGACAGTAAGATCCATTTATTCCTTGCTAACACTTCTGGTCACAGTGTTCGTCTCAGAGCAAATATCAATCTTGCTGACCTGGTTCACTATCCTTACCCTGTTCAAGTACAGGATGACTTGCCACCTGACCAGTGGGTCAGTGTTATTTCAACAGGGGAGACCTCATTCACTTCACTGGATCAATCCATTCCACCAGTTGAGAAAGACTTAGCTCCCACTGACTTCCCAGATAAGGTCAAGCATTTGTTGACCCTGTTAAACAAACGTCGTAAAGATATTGCCTTACCAGGTGAGAAGATGGGTATAATGAACTTATTGTCCCATCATATTCCACTTGAACCTGGTACTAGACCTATCTATATATCTGCGTACAGAATGCCTTATTCCCAAGTTGCTGTCGCAGAAGAACTGATCAATCAGATGCTCGATGATGGAGTTATTGCACCTAGCAATTCACCCTGGAATATGCCCTTGATCCTAGTACCTAAGAAGGATGGTACTTGGTGCCCAGTGATTGACTTTAGGAAGTTAAATGCTAAAACTATTCCATATCGCTTCCCACTTCCTGTAAGTGGTGATCTTTTATGTAACATCGGAGACAACAAAGTCTTTTCGACCCTGGACTTGTTACAAGGGTTTTGGCAAGTCCCTCTTCATGAGGACAGCCAAGAGTTAACCACATTCTCCACTCCCACAGGTCATTATCATTTCCTCTGTATGGCCTTTGGGTTACGATCTTCCCCAATCACATTCTCAAGGCTCATGACCAATATCTTCAGAGGTCTCGTACGTAAGGCATTTATGGTGTACTTAGATGACGTAATCGTCATGTCTGAAGACGTGGATACACATTTGAAAAGACTAGATGTAGTACTTGGTAATCTTGAAGAAGCCAATTTAAAGATCAAACTGTCCAAATGTCAATTTTTCAAATCAGAAATTAAGTTTCTTGGTCACGTAGTCACTCCTAGAGGGGTTACGACTGATCAGAGTAAAGTAACGGCAGGACTAAATTTTCCATCTCACAAAACTGCTGATGCTGTAAGATCCTTTGTGGGTCTAGCAGGTTTTTATAATCTTTCATAGCTAATTTTTCTTCCAGAGCAGTTCCTCTAACTGAATTGCTTAAGAAAGATGCTCCTTTCATTTGGACCTTCTGTCAAGAAAGAGCATTCCAAACACTAAAAGAAAAGCTAAGGTCTGCTCCAATTCTGAAATTTCCAGATTTTTCTAAGCCCTTCTATCTGACAACTGATGCTAGTTCAATTGGCATAGGTGCCATACTAGCTCAGAAGACTGATGGCAAGTACAACGCAGTTGCATTTGCTAATCAAGTCCTTACGAAGGCTGAATGTAATTATACAGTAACTGAGCAAGAAGCTTTAGCAATAGTATGGTCTTTAAAGCACTTCCGAGACATTATTTATCAGTACCCTGTTCATGTCTTGACAGACCATGCTCCACTGATACCTTTATTCCAGAATAAACAACCTACTGGAAGGTTAGCCAGATGGACCTTGACTATCCAAGAGCTCAGTCCTATCTTTGAACACTTACCTGGCAAGTCAAATGTAGTCACAGACGCTTTATCGCAACATGTTAGTATAGTAACTGCAGACCCTCCATTTACTGCCGAGGATGTAAAGAATGCTCAAAGAACAGATTCCATGTGGTCTGGTGTGATTCGATTCCTGCTCCAGGAAGATCTTATTCTGACTGTGAAGCCACCAGCACCCATTAGTGACTTTGTCATGAGTGAAGAATTACTGTGTCGCACAGCCGAGTTGGGTACCCCAAGCAGAAGGGTATACCAATTAGTAATTCCACAGTCACTAGTGAATGTAGCTCTACAGCTAGTTCACGATGCACCAGGTGTTGCACACCCTGGTATGGATCGTTCTGTGAAAGAAGCCAGAATGAAATACTTTTGGCCACGTATGGCAACCGACATTTCCGAGTATGTTAAGAAATGTAGTGTCTGTGTGCAGCATAAAGGAAATGTCAATGGTCCTAATCCAATCCAGGTGTATACAACTACTAGCGAACCGTGGGAAAGAGTTGCTCTTGATTTGTTAACCAATTTTAAATGTTCCCTCCAAGGTAACAAACATCTGTGTGTTATGGTAGACCATTTCACCAGATATTGTTAGTTCCTATTGCAGATAAGACTGCCGAGACAGTAGCTAAAGCATTTAAAGAACGCATTATCTGCAGGCATACCACCCCTAAGTCCCTAGTAACAGATAATGGAGGTGAATTCTGCAACGAGATACTTGAAAATTTGTGTACCTTGTACAAGATCTCTAAGTCAACCATTGTTCCCCATCATCCTGCGAGTAATGGTTTGGCAGAACGAACAAATAATAAAGTACTTGATGTTTTGAGAGCCACTATCAACCCCAATAGTGAAACTTGGGATGAAGTTATACTGGATGTTCAATGTGCTATAAATTCTGCTTACAATGCTTCTATATGTGACACTCCACATTATGCATTGTTTGGTGTAGACAAGCATTTGCCTTATGAGCTGGTATATTCCACTCCGAAACCCAATTATAACCCTGATGATTTCATAGCAACTCGTACCAGTATAGCTCAAAGTGTTTTTAGAAGAATCAATGAAAAGCTTCATAAATCAACAGCAGAATTTACTAGAGTAACTAATAGCCGTGCTAAGCCGACAAAAGTTAAAGTGGGTTCGAGGGTTATGCTGACTAATTTCAACAAAACATCCGCAATGCATAAGCTCGATCAAAAGTTTGTTGGCCCTTATCGAGTAGTTGAACATATCAATAGCAATAAGTATAAGGTTAGAGAAATTAGTACTGGTCAGTATGAGGAATTGTATTTAGATCATATGAAATTAGTATGTGATGTTGAGGATATTTCTACCTAGACTAATGTGTCAGTCGCTGACAATCCTCCTGACTCTGTACCCACTACCTCTAATACTCAGTCACATAATCAACCCGAATGTCATTATTCTTTGCTTATACGACAAGTAATGAGAAACCCCCAAGTATCTTTTGTAGATAATTGTTCAGATTGCCCTCAGTCAAGGCATGTGTTAGCCATTGCAGAAGAATTCGATCCACCAAAAGATGATAACCATTCTGCATATGTAAATCTTACCCTCGCAGAGTTGGGTTTAAATGTACATAACCTGTATAATTAGATGTCCAAGATGAATGAAGTTGTCAACTGTGTGTTTTGTTATTAGCTGATCATTTCAGAAATTTTTTTTTGTCTTCACGTTCCCTCTGAATTCTGAGATTAGCAGTAATGATCTGTGTGTGCCAGATTTGCCTTTGCTGTTAATTTACTTTCACCTTTGTAAATATATATTTATTCTTCCTCAGAATCTGTAGAGTGCATGAGTGCATGAATACAGATCAATCGATCAATTCCATCCTTTATTATACCATGATTTGTTCTTATAATTTGTAATGCATTACGTTAACACCCATTGCGTTAACACCCATTATGTTAACATCCATTACGATACCATCCATTAGTTCTAGGTTACATATGTCTTTGCTACTGTATAGAATCAGCCCAGACCCACCTGCCTGTTCAGCCTATAGCATAGTATTGTATGTCGAGATGACATACGTAACATGACCAAGCTGTCAGCATAGTTTCTGATCCCCTGTATACGTATATGTTATGAGTATCATAGCTAGTACCATCCATACGTTTTGCATACATGACCCCTTGCTAGGCTCAGTGACTAGCTTGTATGATGTCACGTGATGCCGATGTGAGCACTACACTCCCGGTCCTAGGCCTCAGCTCCCCGTAGTCCTAGCAGGCAACAGGACAGGCAGTTTGGGCTCTCCCTTATCACAGTCTGCAATGTAAGTGTTAACACCCAACGACTTGTGTTTAACTCCAACCATCAAATCTCCACAAACCCTCTCAACAGTGGTGGTGGTAGTGGTGGTGATGGTGGTGGTAGTGGTGGTGGTGATGGTGGTGGTTATTCCTTACCTAAGGATAAGTAATGAGGAATCCTAAAGTTTCATTTATAAATACCAATTTAGATCCTCCTCAACCACAGCATGCATTAGCCATTGCAACAGAATTTGACCTCTCTAAGATGATGACCACTCTGCATATATAAATCTCACCCTAGCAGAGTTGGGGTTAAATGTAAATCTCTATAGATAGATAATATAGTCTAGAGAGTATTGCAACTGTGTGTTACTATATCAGCTTATTGATGTTTTAAATTTTTTTTTATCTGTTCATGTTCTCTCTGAATTCTGAGAATTAACAGTAAAAGACCTGAGTGCACCAAGTCTGCCTTTTTTGTTAAACACTTTATTCTTTGCATATTGTTGTACTTAGTTCCAGGTTGCCTAAGGTTGATAAACCAACCACTTATTAAATTTGTTTCAAGGTAACCTTTCACCAACAACAATTTAGTTACATTACCAAATAAACTTTTTCCTTCTTTTTGCAAGGAATAAAAGAACCAAGAAATAAAATACTTAAATCTTTAATGTCAATCCCTTTCAAATGGATTAATCAAGTCTTTTAAATATATAAGTTTTACAGCAGGAACATTTCACTTCTTTGATAAGAAGTATATGTCATATACAATATTATAATTTAAATAAACATTATAGAATTAAGACAAAACCAACTCGTTAATATGGAGAATTATTTACAGATCAGATTTAAATAATCATATATTCAAGAGAACCTCTTATGTTCTTCTAAATAACCCAGACTAGTTATATTTTAAAGGAAATTCAATATTGTCTTGTGCAACAGGAAGCAGAGTGTGCATAAATGGGGTTAAATCTGAGCGGGGATCTATAACAAGTGGTGTTCCGCAGGGATTGGTTTTAGGCCCATTGTTGTTTATAATATATATAAATGACCTTGATGAGGGAATTACTAGTGATATAAGCAAATTCGCTGATGACTCAAAGATAGGTAGGATAATCGATTCAGACGCTGATGTCTCAGAACTTCAGGAGGATTTAGACAAACTCAATTCGTGGTCAGAAAAGTGGGAGATGCAGTTCATTATAGATAAATGTAAAGTTCTAAAGCTCAGAAATGTTCATAACCTTAGCACCTACCAGCTTAATAATGTTGAACTTAGCTGTACAGAATGCAAAAAGGATTTGGGGGTTATGGTAAGCAGCAACCTTAAACCAAGACAGCAATGTCTAAGTGTATGTAATAAGGCAAATAAATTACTGGGATCTATATCAAGAAGTGTAAGCAACAGAAGTCTAGCAGTTATACTACAGCTTTACACTTAATTAGTAAGGCCTCACCTAGATTATGCAGCTCAGTTCTGGTCTCCATTTTACAGAATGGATATAAATTTGTTAGAAAACATTTAGCAAAGAATGTCAGAGTAAATACATAGCACTAGAAATCTTCTTTATGAAGAAAGATTGAAGACCCTAAAATTACATTCACTTGTAAGACGAAGAATGAGGGGATACATGATCGAAGTGTACAAGTGAAAGATGGCTATTAACAAAGAGGATATACATAAGGTCTTGAAGATATCTTTCCAAGAGAGAACTCGCAATAATGGATTCAAATTACACAAGTTTAGATTTCGAAAGGATATAGGAAAGTATTGGTTTGGAAATAGGGTAGTTGATGAGTGGAACAGTCTTCCTAGTAGGGTTATAGAGGCTAAAACCTTGGGTAGTTTCATATTTAGGTTAGATAAATACATGAGAGGGGTTGGATTTGAGTGGGACTCGCAAATGAGTAAATAGAATTCTCAAAAGCTTATTTCTTAGGTAGCATTGAAAATTGGGTTGGGCAAATATTTTGTTAGTGGGATAGATTGTGAAGGACCTGTCTAGTATGGGCCATCAGGCCTGCTGCAGTGTTCCTCCTTTATGTTCTTAAGAGACTAAGTATAAATTCTCATGCTTTTAAAGCACTAAGGAGTCTCTTTGTAACTTAGAGCGCAAGAGAGTTGTGTACGCAGCTGAGGGCCTGAACCTACTGCCTTGCCACAGTGACGGTAAACACATGAGGTCAGTTAGGTGACCTAAGTAAGCCGGGAGCAAAACTAGAGTCCAGCAATTAACCTTGTGCTTCAAAACAGTTGCACAATTATCAGTAAACATGAATTTCCTATATACCTAACAACATATAATAATAATATGTACAATAATCAAGAACAATTTTCTTATCCATGGCATCAGATAATATATAGTCAACCATCATTTTAGCTATCAATGAAGAAGTTTGCAATATAATATTACGTGAAACAGGGTTGCCTGAATATTTCTCAAAGATATAATGGTACCCATGGGTATAATATGCAACAATATATACTTCCTCAGGATCCATGGATCACATGAATACAGATTGATCGAACTTCTCTATTTCAATCTCTCGCATTACAATCAGTTATCATCCTTATTTATAGTTCTTATCGTCAACTGTTGTGTAAATTGACATTGTACAGAATCAGCCCAGAGCCGTGTGTGTGTATAAGTTAGCTGTATGTAGGGATGCCATACATTAGCATCGCCAAGCTGTCAGTAGTGTTACTATGAACTTGTGAAGTATACTTAGAATCTTAGATAAACCAAGTTACTGTACAGACAGGCTCCCTGGCTAGCTATGACATCACGAGTTTCAAGCACATGTGTGATGCCACCATGGTGGACCAGGAACCCAGGCATATAAACGATTGCTCACTTTGATAGTGAAATATGGATAACATGGTACAACTTACTGTTACAAAATGTGATATCTATACAGCAACAGCACACAGACATCTCCAGAGAATACCAGATCAACTTACTGATCCCACTCTAGCATACAGCCTATTTGTGGTTTTGTAACAATCAGATAATTTTCTGGTTCGGCTATCCATTAAAATTAAGAAATATCAATACTGGATTGGGATCACAACTGGTTGAACAAAAACTAACAAAATTTGAGATCTTTAATAACAAAGTCGTCTAGGTGAACATTATCAAAGATCCTTTTGAGTATAATTGGGTATACTTTTTTTAGTATAACTGGGTATAATTGGGTATACATTAATAGCAATGTTAAATTGTACATATAGTAGTATAGTGCTGAGGGCACATTTCATAATGGTACAACTCTTGAGTACCATCTGGTACGTAGCTATGATGAGTTATACTCAAATAAAAAAAATATGTACAAGTGTGTGAGAATGTATGTAGGTGCTCAAAGTGCTTGTTGTGTCTCAGTAAGACTACTTAAACAGTGACTGACAAAAAGTCCACAAATAATACAACTCGATCATCAAGGTAATCAAACAGCTTGCTTGAACAATATGACGAACCATCCACCAAACAGCAATAATGTACCAAGCAGCAGAGAGCAGTAGAGCGTCAGACTAGGAATAAGGAGATAAAATAACAATCCTAACTGGGGACCACAGGTAGATCCTCCATAAAGGACATAAAACTCCCTTAAAACTGAATCTAAGTTCAGCATAACCAATTCTCCGACTACAACAGTGTATAGATGCCACACAAGGTAGGTCAGAAGCTTTAGCCTGGGACCAACCAGGGTCAAATAGTGTGTGTCTGTGACACAACCTCTGCAAAACATAAAAAATCACTAAATCTGAACAATGCTCTGTGAAAAGAGTTACAAGAAATATTTTTCGGCTCTCCAACAAAAATATACTCTACCAAAAACAGTCTAAATCATGAACAAACAAGAAGCAGAGCTAGAGAGAGAAGCTTCTCAAACTAGAACCAGCTATAGCGAGGGTGGGGTATGGACTGCAGCTCCAACATCATGTGCGATCACATGACTAGGCAGTGCTTACTCCAGTGACGGTGCCAAGTTTCGCCTGACACACACAATGAGCTGGTAGTTAGCAAAACAGTTTGCAACAGAGGAGAGCCAATCACAACTCATGAGCAGCGAGCACAGTGAGAGGTGTAAATGT
The DNA here is from genome assembly GCF_038502225.1 of Cherax quadricarinatus. NCBI lineage: Eukaryota > Metazoa > Arthropoda > Malacostraca > Decapoda > Parastacidae > Cherax > Cherax quadricarinatus. The sequence goes on along the minus strand of NC_091293.1, from coordinate 36,199,812 downwards.
TACATCCTATCTACATACATGAGCTACTATAAGTCAAATAATAATATAAAAATATTTTTGTTTTAGCTGTTAATGAAAACATTGGCAATATAAAATTATATGAAAAGATACAGTGTCCCTTACAGAGGACACAACACTTATTTAGATGTGACAGAAAGTACAGGATCCACACATTGAGGTCTGGGGGTCGATCCTCGTTACGGCTGGAAAACATTAGGATGTGTTTTCTGAAGATACCTGCTGTCCATGTTCATCTATCAGTAAAATAGTTACCTGGGTGTTAGTCGACTGGTGTGGGTCGCACCCTGGGACAAAATTGGCTTAATTTGTTAGAAATGCTCTGCATAACAAGGGACTTCCTATATAGTATATGTCACTGATGTCAGCTAGGCTTGTATACCTTGTACACGTACTGGTAGAAATAAAGATTTATTATTATTATTATTGTTATTATTAAAGGACTTAAAGCAATTAATGAAACTGAAAGAAATCCAAAATATTTCTTTTCATATGCCAAATCTAGTACAAAAACCACATCCAGTATTGGACCCTTTCTTAAACGAGACGGGACTTACACCAATGAGACTAAAACCTCGCTACATAATCCGTACAAGACCTTACTAATGATGCGTAGAGCTGTACAATAACCTCTCAACTCTTGTTACTTAATAGTTTTTCATATAAATCCAAGTACTGTAGCCTGTTAGCCTTATCACGCACGCTTGGGCACTGTTGTCGTGCCTTCCGATTTTTGCTTAGCATAACTCCAAGTTCTTTTTCACATTCTGTATGATCTAATTGTATATTACGGTCTGGGACCGGGTCGTGGGGGCGCTAACCCCCCGAAAAATCCTTCATGTATCCCTCAGGGAAGGAAGACAATTGCTACTACTGTTACTAGTACTACAGGCAGTGGGAAGCTAGGTTAGCTAAGGAAAACTATTGCTACTACTATTACTAGTACCACAGGCAGAGGGAGGTTATGTTACGTAAGGTTTGTCAGGTAATAGGACAAGTGTTTCTTGACGCTGGGTCTTAGTCATATGATGACCCGCCGCTGGAGCTTTAGGTCAAATGACAGAGGCCTTCTGCTGGCTTACCGGTCCACCCCTTTAAAAATTAGGGTTGTGATATAGCCAGAGGGAAGGAAGATCATTTGACCACAGGATCACCCTATCATTGGATCACGGGGCTACGATAGCACAAGCTTACGAGGCCATGACGCACAGAAGTACGGCACCGAGACATCACAGGACCATTAACAACTATCAGTAAATTGAATCTTCCCACCTGGTCAACATGAAGTTGTCACACATGCGAGCGTCCAGAGACGCACGTAAACTGTGTAACCTTGGCGGCGTAAAGCGCACTCGCACATCTCACAACAATCACAAGTAGAGGAATAAGATATATGTGAAACATTTGGGTATCTTTATTACCGAGATGTTCTCAGTCGAATACAGAGGTGAGAAATATACTGAAAACACTTGGAGAAGTATTGAATTTGAGGGCGTCAGAGCCTCATCCCATCCACTAATCGAAGTAGGTCTTCGTCCAAAGGTTGGACAAATTTTGAAGAATTCTTTGTATCAAGCTCCCATGATGATGCAGTGCCTGACAGTTGTGATGAATGGTTTTGAAAACCGACAAGTTGAAGATTGAGACACTCCTCTCCTTACACCTTTCTGCTTTGTACTGGACTGATGAAACCACTGTGGCGAAACGTTTCCTCAATAAAGATTCCCATATGTTGCATAAGTGTCTCAATCTTCAACCTGTCGGTTTTCAAAACCATTCATCACCACCAGAACTTGGTAAGTACACACAACCGCAACTGGGTGAGTACACACAACCACAAATGGTAAGTACACACAACCGCAACTGGGTGAGTATACACAACCACAACTGGTAAGTACACACAACCACAACTGGGTGAGTACACACAACCACAACCGGTAAGTACACACAACCACAACTGGGTAAGTACACACAACCACAACTGGGTGAGTACACACAACCACAACTGGGTAAGTACAAACAACCATAACTGGGTGAGTACACACAACCACAACTGGGTAAGTACAAACAACCATAACTGGGTGAGTACACACAACCACAACTGGGTGAGTACACACAACCACAACTGGATAAGTACACACAACCACAACTGGGTAAGTACACACAACCACATCTGGGTAAGTACAAACAACCACAACTGGGTAAGTACACACAACCACAACTGGGTGAGTACACACAACCACAACTGGGTGAGTACACACAACCACAACTGGGTGAGTACACACAACCACAACTGGGTGAGTACAAACAACCACAACTGGGTGAGTACAAACAACCACAACTGGGTAAGTACACACAACCACAACTGGGTGAGTACAAACAACCACAACTGGGTAAGTACACATAACCACAACTGGGTAAGTACACACAACCACAACTGGGTGAGTACACACAACCACAACTGGGTGAGTAAATACAACCACAACTGGGTGAGTACACACAACTACAACTGGGTGAGTATACACAACCACAACTGGGTAAGTACACACAACCACAACTGGGTGAGTACACACAACCACAACTGGGTGAGTACACACAACCACAACTGGGTGAGTACACACAACCACAACTGGGTGAGTACACACAACCACAACTGGGTAAGTACACACAACCACAACTGGGTGAGTACACACAACCACAACTGGGTGAGTACACACAACCACAACTGGGTAAGTACACACAACCACAACTGGGTGAGTACACACAACCACAACTGGGTGAGTGTACACACAACCACAATCTCTCCCCCACACAACACACAATTCCCACACACCCTCATTATAACCACCCCCTCTCCCTCCCCCCCACCCACATATCAATCTCCACTAATAACCATCCTCTTCACCCACTACTCAAACCTTCCTCACTCTCAGATCGCCCACTGCCCACCCCTACTGCAACCCCCATCAACCCACACTCCATATTAACCCCCTCAATAAGATTACCTTCAATTTTACCCTCTACTACACTACCCAGGCTTCCTCCTGGTAATGCTGCTAACAACTATTCACCATCCTGGTGAGGCTACCAACAACCACTCACCATCCTGGTAATGCTACCAACAACCGCTCACCATCCTGAAGGTACCAAAAACATTCACTATCCTGGTGAGGCTACCAACAACCATTCACCGTCCTGGTAGCGCTACCAACAACCACTCATCCTAATGACGCCACCAACAACCACTCACCATCCTAGTGACGCCACCAACAACTACTCATCCTAGTGACGCCACCAACAACTACTCATCCTAGTGATGCCACCAACAACTACTCATCCTAGTGATGCCACCAGCAACCACTCACTATCCTGGTGACGCTACCAACAACCACTCACCATCGTGGTGACGCTATCAACAACCACTCACCATCCTGGTGACGCTACCAACAACCACTCACCATCCTGGTGACGCTATCAACAACCACTCATCATCCTGGTGACGCTACCAACAACCACTCACCATCCTGGTGACGCTACCAATAACCACTCACCATCCTGGTAACGCTACCAACAACCACTCACCATCCTGGTGACGCTATCAACAACCACTCATCATCCTGGTGACGCTACCAACAACCACTCACCATCCTGGTGACGCTATCAACAACCACTCATCATCCTGGTGACGCTACCAATAACCACTCACTATCCTGGTGACGCTACCAACAACCACTCACCATCCTGGTGACGCTATCAACAACCACTCATCATCCTGGTGACGCTACCAACAACCACTCACCATCCTGGTGACGCTACCAACAACCACTCATCATCCTGGTGACGCTACCAACAACCACTCACCATCCTGGTGACGCTACCAACAACCACTCACCATCCTGGTAACGCTACCAACAACCACTCACCATCCTGGTAACGCTACCAACAACCACTCACCATCCTGGTGACGCTACCAACAACCACTCATCATCCTGGTGACGCTACCAACAACCACTCACCATCCTGGTGACGCTACCAACAACCACTCACCATCCTGGTAACGCTACCAACAACCACTCACCATCCTGGTAACGCTACCAACAACCACTCACCATCCTGGTAACGCTACCAACAACCACTCACCATCCTGGTAACGCTACCAACAACCACTCACCATCCTGGTGACGCTACCAACAACCACTCACCATCCTGGTGACGCTACCAACAACCACTCATCATCCTGGTGACGCTACCAACAACCACTCACCATCCTGGTAACGCTACCAACAACCACTCACCATCCTGGTAACGCTACCAACAACCACTCACCATCCTGGTAACGCTACCAACAACCACTCACCATCCTGGTAACGCTACCAACAACCACTCACCATCCTGGTGACGCTACCAACAACCACTCACCATCCTGGTGACGCTACCAACAACCACTCATCATCCTGGTGACGCTACCAACAACCACTCACCATCCTGGTAACGCTACCAACAACCACTCACCATCCTGGTAACGCTACCAACAACCACTCACCATCCTGGTGACGCTACCAACAACCACTCATCATCCTGGTGACGCTACCAACAACCACTCACCATCCTGGTGACGCTACCAACAACCACTCACCATCCTGGTGACGCTACCAACAACCACTCACCATCCTGGTAACGCTACCAACAACCACTCACCATCCTGGTGACGCTACCAACAACCACTCACCATCCTGGTGACGCTACCAACAACCACTCATCATCCTGGTGACGCTACCAACAACCACTCACCATCCTGGTGACGCTACCAACAACCACTCATCATCCTGGTGACGCTACCAACAACCACTCACCATCCTGGTGACGCTACCAATAACCACTCACCATCCTGGTAACGCTACCAACAACCACTCACCATCCTGGTGATGCTACCAATAACCACTCACCATCCTGGTAACGCTACCAACAACCACTCACCATCCTGGTGACGCTACCAACAACCACTCACCATCCTGGTGACGCTACCAACAACCACTCACCATCCTGGTGACGCTACCAACAACCACTCACCATCCTGGTGACGCTACCAACAACCACTCACCATCCTGGTGACGCTACCAACAACCACTCACCATCCTGGTGACGCTACCAACAACCACTCACCATCCTGGTGACGCTACCAACAACCACTCACCATCCTGGTGACGCTACCAACAACCACTCATCATCCTGGTGACGCTACCAACAACCACTCACCATCCTGGTAACGCTACCAACAACCACTCACCATCCTGGTGACGCAAATCGACGCGCTGATTTCAGCTGAAATCGAAGACACGTGTGAGAACACAGTGGAAGACACACATCATGTAAACGACTTACTGGAAAACAGTACTCTCACAGCCTCCAGTACCCGCAACTGAATCAGTTGCGGGTACTAAAAATAACATTCCAGTGTGCTGGAACTATTCATGGAAGTTTACAGACATGGACCAACTTGTACAAGAAATGGAAGGTGTTAAGACCAACAAAAAACCTTGCCAGCACAACAATGAATAATATAAGATTATTGATGTTTGCAAACAAAGAAGATCTTTCACAGAGACAAATGTAAAAGATTATTTTAACAGGGAAATAATGATCCCTGGTACAATGTACTCAGATGCCAGAGGAAAAAAACAGACGGTAAGGGAGGGATGATGGTCTGTAAGTCAGAGTATCTGATCTGCATTAAGTTACTTAATACCACAAATGAAGTCTAAGTTTTGACAGTAAAAACTGAAACTCAGGATTTATAAACCATCAGATGCAACTTTCCAGAAGTTCAAAGACCAACTACTGAAAATCAGTTTTCTTAAAAATCTATTAACCCAACCCCAAAAAGCTAGTTGCTTGGTGACTTTAATTTACGCCATCCAAAGTGGAAGTATGCAGCACAGACTGGAATTGCAGAAAATTTTCCATGCACTGCACTCCCATTTCCCTTCTCCATCAGCCCCTTCCCTGTTAGCACACATTACTCCCAGCAATCCCCAGTCCCTACATCCAGCCACCTACTACTCACTACCCCAACACCACCTCCACCTCTACGACAATAGCTGCAACACCCCGAGATTTTCTCACATTCCTCTTCCCATCCTCACAGAGGCTCCTCCCTCACCTAGCAACCCATGAATGAAGCCGAAAGAAACGAATGGTATGAAAGGGGCAGTAGTCCTACAGCAGTGCTCCTTCTTAAGCGGGTGTGACTCGGACCTGCCTAGCATGGGTCATTAAGCTTGCTGCATTGCTCCTTCTTTATTTTCTTATAATCAATGTATCTTTATATTAGAAGGCAAAAATGCCTATAAGTAGGATAATATAAAGACATTTCTTTGCATGATGTTTTGCTCAAAAACTTTACCTTTTAACATGTTCTACACATGCAAATTAAGTCGTCAACACAAGTGAAGATACGCAAGAAAGAACAGTGGAGGAGCACTCCGACATTCTAGTGATCACAGAGACAAAACTCGTAATTTGTATTAAATTCAATGTTTCCTGATGGCTATCACATAGTGAGGAAATAGAGAATATGGGAAGACAGGGCGGTGGTAACGGTAAGACATTAACAGAACACTGAAGTACTAGGCAACTTGGACATTAACAGTACAGTGAGCACATGACAGTAACAGTAACAGAAGGACAATCATAACAGTCCCCATTAATTGTATTATTCTTAATTATTAATTGTATTCTATTACCAGTCACCATAACAGGAATCACTACATGGTCACAATAACGGGAATCACTATCATGGTCACCATAACAGGAATCACTATCATGGTCACCATAACAGGTATCACTATCATGTTCACAATAAGTATCACTATACAGCATGGTCACAATAACAAGTATCACTATCGTGGTCATCACCACAGGAATTAAAATACCTGGTCAACCAGGCTGTTAGTGCTGGCAGCCCGCTGGCCCACTTATTCATCACAGCCTAGTTGATCTGGCACTTGGTAGAACTGCATATCCAGTTTCCTCTTGAAAACTTCTACACTTGTTCCAGCAGTGTTTATGATATCTTCTGGTAACATGTTCAAAAGTCTGGGACCAGGGATGTTGATACAGTGTTCTCTTATTGTGCCCAGGACCCCTCTGCCCTCCGCTGAATTTATTTCACATTTTATCCCGTATTTTACACTCCAGTGTTCGGACCTGGGACTGGAACAAAACACGTTATCATGTACCTCTCCTCCACTCCAGCGAACTTTGATACTTGGCTCTCAGGATAAACCAAGTTAAAGAAAGGTCTCGAAGCATGCTACTCCATTATGCACCAGTGTGATCAGGCGCCCAACTGTGATACCAGCCAAGCCCTAAGCTACCGACAGCCGTTGGAAGCTGGGCAAATCTGACTGTATGGTATTTAATAGCTACAGTAGTAAAATAATGACTCGCATGATTACAATGCAGTTTCACTGGGTCCTAACGGTAGATGTATCCAAGAGATATCATGCCACGAGCTAGGCGTGGAGAGGAGCGAGGGAGAGGTGGTGCTTCCAGGTCAGCCATCGTTGTAGTGAGACCACATCCTCGGAAAATGACTGACAAAGGATAAAGTAGCAGCTACAACCAGAGGGCAGCAGGCTCGCACAAGGGGTGGAGCCGAAATGGACAAGACTGACTTAAAGCGGCTCCCTGATGACAGAACTTACATCCACTGAGCCACATTCCAACTCTGTAGTCCCGACCCTGGCAAGTGACAAATGGAACAAAATTTCTCTCGTGGCCTGGTATAGCGTAGTACCATTACAGTGGGATAAACACATGGGAGCATAAACTCCCACAGTTGCAGCCACTCGCCTGTAGAAGAAAAATTGGGGAATGTGCAAGGAACTAATTGTGAAGGACTGAGACTACTGGTGGCATAGCTGGTACACCAAATGCAGGCTAGTGGCGCAGCTGGGCACCACAGCAGGTACATATGTTCCATGTTGTACAGCGGCAGTCATTGGTATGGAAAGCTAAGACAAGACTGCCGACAGTGCCACACAGCGGGAACTTTAGGCTGCAGCGGAGTGGCAGGTGATCATTCAGTCGACCCAAGTGGCAGGGGTGTTATGAGAACAGCTTTGGTGAGTGGTGCCGTGTGGTCGAGTCAGGCGAAGGATTATCAGCAATTCTGTAGAGGTGGTCATTGTTTGGGACGACGTTGGACATGAAGCTCTATGCAAAGTCAGCGAATATAAGAGAACTTTTATAATAAAGGTGCCCGTCCAATTCTACGCATGACGTCAGGACGATAAACACTTTACACACCTATACAGCCGGTTGTTGTTGACACCAGTTTCGCCTACAGGACAGCGTACTCCATGTGAGAGTCAGAGACAGCAGGGGCACGGTCTATGTCAGAAGTCATACCAATGCTAGACAGAGAGATGAGAGTCAGCAGCTTCAGAGGTGGAAGAAGGCAGAGGTCAAGTCATCAAAAGCAGGAACGTCTGGCTGGTTATGCGATCTCGAAAAGATCCTGTCTATGAACTTCATGTGGTTGATGTTGTTAATCACTGGTTCAGCTCTTGGGCATGATCTACTTCCACTAGTAGGCCCCGCCCAAGGTGACGATACTTTCATCTGCTGCACCTCATTGGACTTCCATATAAACGTCTATCGTTTTTGCCCATGCTTCAGATTAATCATCAAGACTAACGTGGTGAACCACCTTGATCTACGTTGAGGGACTGATTACTTCGTCTTCTACTGCCTCTAGTTTCAACACTTTGATAAAGCCACTGGTTGGTGAATCATCATCAGAATAAAGATGCCCAGGTCTTGTCGGCACTGTATACCACGACACATCCGGTGATGCAATCCACTACCTCAGTGGTATAGTTGCAACAAGGTACATAGCCAGTAATCCAAGTCACTGATCCCAGTAGTACAGTATCGACCAGTCATTATGCCGAGCGGCAGGCTGCCTCCTGGGTGGGGCACGGGATTCTTAAACACTAAGGTGCCCCTTGGGTACCAATGGCGCTGATCTCATTGTCATGTGTCCCCAACCCTGCCAGGCGGGGAAATAACCGTGTAAGTTGCCCAAACTCACTGCGCCAATGGGTTAAATGAGGTGTTTCCGAGCTCCATTACTTGACAATAGATCATGGTAACGAGGTGGGAAGGAAGAGTAGGGCAGGATATAAAGGGTTTAAGTGAGGTAGAGGATAGAAAAGAGAAGTAAATCAAAAGAAAAGTAGACCATCCACTAAGAACTTTAACTTTGAGTTTATGTGTACTTGTATTACAAATATTCGTATACTACAGAATGATGAATTTTTATATATAAAAGTTATTCCAGAAGAAGACATATACACGCATTTTATATATATATATATATATATAATATATATATATATATATATATATATATATGCAATACAATCGCACACAGGCGATCTTAATGCAGAACAAGCCACATATGGATTGAATTTTTTAGCTGTAGATCTTTCGCACTCTCGTGCGTCGTCAGGAGCTATGCAATGTTGCACGACAGCTACAGATATCAGGGGAAATTCTCTGAGGCAAGGCAGAGGGTATCAGTGGGGGCCCATGCCACTCTGTGTCATGCTGCACACTGCTTCAAATATGACGTTGATTACATGTTGGATTAATCTCTCGATGTCTGAACCCAAACTGCGTCTAAGTCAACAGGTAGTGGAAGTTGATGCTATCAGACGTGACCTTCCCAAATTCTCTCACCAGCAGTTTCTCAAAGTGAGATTGGTAGGCAATTCTGAGGAATATACTCATTTTAATATGGTCTGCCAATAAACATAATTTTAGCAGTTCTGAATACTGCTGGGAGGACTTAGTCTGGTGTTATTATTGCATGTAAACATTCAGTAGGAATTTTGGGACGTGTTTCACTTCTCTAGCTGACAATGTTGTGAATCCAGGGGCTTTCTTCTTTTGCTGATGACCTTCCTCGTCTCTTGAAGGATGATGACCTTCCTCGTCTCCTGAAGGGTGATGACCTTCCTTGTCTCTTGAAGGATGATGACCTTCCTCGTCTCTTGAAGGATGATGACCTTCCTCGTCTCTTGAAGGATGATGACCTTCCTCGTCTCTTGAAGGATGATGACCTTCCTCGTCTCTTGAAGGATGATGACCTTCCTCGTCTCTTGAAGGATGATGACCTTCCTCGTCTCTTGAAGGATGATGACCTTCCTCGTCTCTTGAAGGATGATGACCTTCCTCGTCTCTTGAAGGATGATGACCTTCCTCGTCTCTTGTAGGATGACCTTCCTCGTCTCTTAAAGGATGATGACCTTCCTCGTCTCTTGTAGGATGACCTTCCTCGTCTCTTGAAGGATGCTGACCTTCCTCGTCTCTTGAAGGATGATGACCTTCCTCGTCTCTTGAAGGATGATGACCTTCCTCGTCTCCTGAAGGGTGATGACCTTCCTCGTCTCTTGAAGGATGATGACCTTCCTCGTCTCTTGAAGGATGATGACCTTCCTCGTCTCTTGAAGGATGATGACCTTCCTCGTCTCTTGAAGGATGATGACCTTCCTCGTCTCTTGTAGGATGATGACCTTCCTCGTCTCTTGAAGGATGATGACCCTCGTCTCTTGAAGGATGATGACCTTCCTCGTCTCTTGTAGGATGATGACCTTCCTCGTCTCTTGAAGGATGATGACCCTCGTCTCTTGAAGGATGATGACCTTCCTCGTGTCTTGAAGGATGATGACCTTCCTCGTCTCTTGTAGGATGATGACCTTCCTCGTCTCTTGAAGGATGATGACCTTCCTCGTCTCTTGTAGGATGATGACCTTCCTCGTCTCTTGAAGGATGACCTTCCTCGTCTCTTGTAGGATGATGACCTTCCTCGTGTCTTGAAGGATGATGACCTTCCTCGTCTCTTGAAGGATGATGACCTTCCTCGTCTCTTGTAGGATGATGACCTTCCTCGTCTCTTGAAGGATGATGACCTTCCTCGTCTCTTGAAGGATGACCTTCCTCGTCTCTTGAAGGATGATGACCTTCCTCGTCTCTTGAAGGATGATGACCTTCCTCGTCTCTTGAAGGATGATGACCTTCCTCGTCTCTTGTAGGATGATGACCTTCCTCGTCTCTTGAAGGATGATGACCTTCCTCGTCTCTTGTAGGATGATGACCTTCCTCGTCTCTTGAAGGATGATGACCTTCCTCGTCTCTTGTAGGATGATGACCTTCCTCGTCTCTTGAAGGATGACCTTCCTCGTCTCTTGTAGGATGATGACCTTCCTCGTCTCTTGTAGGATGATGACCTTCCTCGTCTCTTGAAGGATGACCTTCCTCGTCTCTTGAAGGATGATGACCTTCCTCGTCTCTTGAAGGATGATGACCTTCCTCGTCTCTTGAAGGATGATGACTTTCCTCGTCTCTTGAAGGATGATGACCTTCCTCGTCTCTTGAAGGATAATAATCTGCCTCATCTAGATAACCAGAAATATCATGACGAGATGCTGAGCCAGTGATGTTAATCTTCAATTCACTTACTGTCTCCAGGCCGGAGTACTGATGTATACTGACGACCTCCTTCATGACAGGAGAGACTGCTGACCTGGAAAACGTACACAGATCTTTCACTGTTTATATATATCTAAGCATCTGAACTACTGGGAACGCTTGAAGTCCTTTGAACTGTATTCCTTTAAAAGTAGGCGAGAAAGGTACATCATAATATACACATGAAGAATCCTGAAGGGACTGGTTCCAAACTTGAACATCGAAATCACTCCGTATGACAAGGCACTTAACAGACTGTGCAGAGAAGCCCCCAAAAAGCAGGTCTCGGTTGGCAAAGCTCTCGCCTCACACAATGGCATAGATGGAAACCCTGGGCGTGTTTCCTTAAACCTGCTGTGCCTGTTCACCTAGCATTAAGCAGGTACTTGGGTGTTAGTCGACTGATGTGGGTCGCATCCTGGGGGACAATATTGAAGAACCACAGTGGAAATAAGACAGTCCCCGATGACGCACTGACTCTCCTGGGTTATTCTGGGAGACTAAAATCCGAACAAATCTCATCTTATTGGGTTATCTCTTAGTGTACCATAACTCTTAGAGGTCCCGGACTTTTCAACGCCCTCCTTTCATGTATAAAGGAAATCACCAACAAACCTCTAGTTGTCTTCAAGAGGAACTTTACATGTTTCTCGAACCAGTTCCTGACGAGCCGGGCTGTGGTGCATACACCGGACTGTGCTGCCAACAGTAACAGCCTGGATGATCTGGCCTTGAGCTATCAGGAAATCTGGCGTAGGAAAGGGTCGTGGGAGCGATGACCCAAAACATCCTTCAGTCTTCTCCAAGATAGTCAACAACAAAGTACTCAAGGCAGTCACAAAGTACTCAAGACAGTCACAAAGTACTCAAGACAGCCACAAAGTACTCAAGACAGCCACAAGGCACTCAAGACAGTCAAAAAGTACTCAAGACAGTCAAAAAGTACTCAAGACAGTCACAAAGTACTCAAGACAGCCACAAAGTACTCAAGACAGTCACAAGGTACTCAAGACAGCCACAAGGTACTCAAGACAGTCACAAGGTACTCAAGACAGTCAAAAAGTACTCAAGACAGCCACAAGGTACTCAAGACAGTCAAAAAGTACTCAAGACAGTCATAAGGGACTCAAGACAGCCACAAAGTACTCAAGACAGTCACAAAGTACTCAAGACAGTCAAAAAGTACTCAAGACAGTCATAAGGGACTCAAGACAGCCACAAAGTACTCAAGACAGTCACAAAGTACTCAAGACAGCCACAAGGTACTCAAGACAGTCACAAAGTACTCAAGACAGCCACAAGGTACTCAAGACAGTCACAAAGTACTCAAGACAGTCATAAGGGACTCAAGACAGTCACAAGGTACTCAAGACAATCACAAAGTACTCAAGACAGTCACAAAGTACTCAAGACAGTCACAAAGTATTCAAGACAGTCACAAAGTACTCAAGACAGTCACAAGGTACTCAAGACAATCACAAAGTACTCAATACAGTCACAAAGTTTTCAAGACAGTCACAAAGTACTCAAGACAGTCACAAGGAACTCAAGACAATCACAAAGTACTCAAGACAGTCACAAAGTACTCAAGACAGTCACAAAGTACTCAAGACAGTCACAAAGTATTCAAGACAGTCACAAAGTACTCAATACAGTCACAAAGTACTCAAGACAGTCACAAAGTACTCAAGACAGTCACAAAGTACTCAAGACAGTCACAAAGTACTCAAGACAGCCACAAAGTACTCAAGACAGTCACAAAGTACTCAAGACAGTCACAAAGTACTCAAGACAGTCACAAAGTACTCAAGACAGCCACAAAGTACTCAAGACAGCCACAAAGTACTCAAGACAGCCACAAAGTACTCAAGACAGCCACAAAGTACTCAAGACAGCCACAAAGTACTCAAGACAGCCACAAAGTACTCAAGACAGCCACAAAGTACTCAAGACAGCCACAAGGTACTCAAGACAGTCAAAAAGTACTCAAGACAGTCACAAGGTACTCAAGACAGTCAAAAAGTACTCAAGACAGTCATAAGGGACTCAAGACAATCACAAAGTACTCAAGACAGTCACAAAGTACTCAAGACAGCCACAAGGTACTCAAGACAGTCAAAAAGTACTCAAGACAGTCACAAGGTACTCAAGACAGTCAAAAAGTACTCAAGACAGTCACAAAGTACTCAAGACAGCCACAAAGTACTCAAGACAGCCACAAGGTACTCAAGACAGTCACAAGGTACTCAAGACAGTCATAAGGGACTCAAGACAGTCACAATGTACTCAAGACAGTCAAAAAGTACTCAAGACAGCCACAAAGTACTCAAGACAGCCACAAAGTACTCAAGACAGCCACAAAGTACTCAAGACAGCCACAAGGTACTCAAGACAGTCAAAAAGTACTCAAGACAGCCACAAAGTACTCAAGACAGCCACAAAGTACTCAAGACAGCCACAAAGTACTCAAGACAGTCACAAGGTACTCAAGACAGTCAAAAAGTACTCAAGACAGTCATAAGGGACTCAAGACAGTCACAAGGTACTCAAGACAATCACAAAGTACTCAAGACAGTCACAAAGTACTCAAGACAGTCACAAAGTACTCAAGACAGTCACAAAGTACTCAAGACAGCCACAAAGTACTCAAGACAGTCACAAAGTACTCAATACAGTCACAAAGTACTCAAGACAGCCACAAGGTACTCAAGACAGTCACAAGGTACTCAAGACAGTCACAAAGTACTCAAGACAGTCACAATGTACTCAAGACAGTCACAAAGTACTCAAGACAGTTACAAAGTACTCAAGACAGTCACAAAGTACTCAAGACAGTCACAAAGTACTCAAGACAGTCACAAAGTACTCAAGACAGCCACAAAGTACTCAAGACAGTCACAAAGTACTCAAGACAGCCACAAAGTACTCAAGACAGTCACAAAGTACTCAAGACAGTCACAAAGTACTCAAGACAGCCACAAAGTACTCAAGACAGTCACAAAGTACTCAAGACAGTCACAAAGTACTCAAGACAGCCACAAAGTACTCAAGACAGCCACAAAGTACTCAAGACAGCCACAAAGTACTCAAGACAGTCACAAAGTACTCAAGACAGTCACAAAGTACTCAAGACAGTCACAAAGTACTCAAGACAGTCACAAAGTACTCAAGACAGCCACAAAGTACTCAAGACAGCCACAAAGTACTCAAGACAGCCACAAAGTACTCAAGACAGTCACAAAGTACTCAAGACAGTCACAAAGTACTCAAGACAGCCACAAAGTACTCAAGACAGTCACAAAGTACTCAAGACAGTCACAAAGTACTCAAGACAGCCACGACAGCCACAAAGTACTCAAGACAGTCACAAAGTACTCAAGACAGCCACAAAGTACTCAAGACAGTCACAAAGTACTCAAGACAGTCACAAAGTACTCAAGACAGCCACAAAGTACTCAAGACAGTTACAAAGTACTCAAGACAGTCACAAAGTACTCAAGACAGCCACAAAGTACTCAAGACAGCATCTTGGCTGCTTTAAATCCTTAACAATAAAACGTGAGAAAACAACAAACGCAACAAATAAACTCACACCAGAAGTTTGATTCCTCCCCCTCCCCATAAGGGAGGGGGAAGCGAGGGGGTAAACCTCCTCCACACAAAGGAAGGGGAAGTGAAGGGGTAAACCCCCTCCACACAAGGGAGGGGGAAATACGAGGATAAAAACAAATAAAGAAAACAGCTGCGATAAACAACATTGACAAAACCTCAACAGTGTGACTTTGTAAATGGTCCAAGTCGGACCGAAACGTCGTCGTAAAGTCCCCTCTCCTACGTGCGGGTTATTTGTGTATTGCCAGTAACAGATGAAGAACAAACAACGAGAAGAATTAACGGAAGAAAAACGAGTGAGGGAAAATATAAACAGATCCAAGCTGCAACAGAAGAAGAAGTAGTAGAAGTAAAATAATAATAATAATAACAAGAAGAAGAAGAAGAAGAAGAAGAAGAAGAAGAAGAAGAAGAAGAAGAAGAAGAAGACAAATAAGGAGGAGGGAGGAGAGGCCCTGGTCCCCGGGCATGATAAGACATGCCAGTGTGTGAGTGCTGGTGACCAGTGCTCTTAAGTGATCCTCAGCAACCCTCGCATCTTAGTACCCAGTCACACACTTCCAGAGATAACACCAGCCACACACTTTCACAGATAACGCCTCACTAGACACTTTTAAAAGATAAGAGGCCACAAGACACTTTTAAAAGGTGCAAGGAGAGGGAGGAGGCAAGGAGGGGGATAGAGCCGGTAAGGAGGGGGAAAAAGGTAAGGACGGGGGATAGAGAAGACAAATAGGGGGGATGGAGAAGGCAAAGAAGGGGATACAGGAGGTAAGGAGGGGATAAAGGCGGTAAGGAGGGCGGATGGAGGAGGTAAGGATGGGGATAGAGGTCAGCAAAAGGGATAGAAGAGGCAAGGGGGTAAGGACAGGTATTAGAAGAAATAAGGAGAGGGGCATAGAGGAGATAAAGAGAAGGACAGAGGAAGTAAGGAGAAGGGATAGAGGATTATTAAAATCAAAACTAATCGCTAAACCCACCAGGGTCTAATATAGCGGTGGGTGGAGAGAAGAGAGTCATGTACTCCTGTCTGTTTTTTCAAGACACGTATGAGAAACCAAGATGTTTAATAACACAAGGACCAGGATAAGTGCATATTTATGGCATTTTCAGCCTTAAATAACTTCATATGATTAAAAACTTATACAGTATTAAAGTGGCAAGGCAACTGTAGGTCTCAAGACCAAAAACTCCATCACAGCGAGTGTGACTCTTGTCACCAGAAATGTTTCCGCTGCTCCTGACACACAAAATGACTCTTGATGTACTTCAGGTGTTGATGACGTCAAGGTCTCACGAAATGGTAATGACATGACTGCAAACAAACCACGGCATAGGCGGGATTGAACTCGCGAGTTTTATAACTCACTTGCCGCGAGTTCCATCCCCACCCGTACCGTGGTTTGACGTCAAGGTCATTTCAAGGATACATAATACATAAACAACCCGCACTTATGACGACGTTTCGGTCCGACCTGAACCATTCGTGACTAGTTAATGGTCCAAGTTGGACTGAAACGTCGTCATAAGTTTCATTCTCCTATGTGCGGGTTGTGTACTGTTCTAGTCTCAATATTGTCTTTTTATTCTTTATTTAAAGGGTCATCAACAAGACAGCTGAACAGCGCCTTAAATTTTTTTAAAGGACTGATAGCTCCTTGAAAGACTGAGTGTTCTTTGAAGGGCTGATTGTTCTTTAAAGGACTTATGGCTCCCTGAAGGACTGAACACTCGGTTTAAGACACCTACAAAGGAAGAATGTACCAAAGATGTAAAACCACTGTTACGTCGTATCTTCTGGTAGAACAGAACGCGGAAGGTTACTACAAGGGGACAGACTAGCGTGGATTTATTATTCAAATGGGTTCACAGGCAGGACACCAGGGAGCCAGGCTCTAAGTGGAGGTCTTGTCTCAAGGTCCAGCGAAGGCAGAGTGAGGCAGATGGCAGGCAGCGTGGGTCTACCTCGGTGCATGACATCTGGTGGGAACTTTAGAAACTAGGCCGAGGCCACTAACTCACTCGAATGGAAAGTAGGTGAAATAGGTGGGTAGTGTAATAGCAGAAAGAAGTCCAGGAGCTAGTTTAGATGATCAGTCTTACACAACTGAACTACTAAGACTCCGCCACAAATTCGTCTTATGTCAGCGAACAGCAGAACCAACTAGACTAGAAAATACCTTCGACCTTGATAATGAAGACCTGCTTCGGAACATTATAATCTCGAAGACAGTAAATTCAGACCACAACTTAACAGAAGTTCAGACATGCATAGTCATTGGTCATAACCAGGCTAGCACTCTTCACCACGAGGGTATTCAACAAATTTAATTTTAACAACACAAGGATGTCAAATGGAAGCTAATAAATCGTAACTTAATGAAATTTGCTGGGAAGATATGATAACCGTTTACCTACATCAGTATATCGAGAAGATGAGTTTACTGGCACTAGTCATATAAAGGAGGAGGAGGAGAAGGTGCAGATTAGAAAGAGAGAGAGGTGTGCCCTCTATACGAGAAGGTGCCAAATAACAGAGCTCCTCAAAGACACCAGACTCTCTGAAGAAAGAAAAGTAACATTGGCTAGAGACGGGACATACACTAACAACAAAAACATAAGTGAAATACTCAAGTCCCAGTCTCAGTATTTATTCAGTGAGCCACTAACCGGCCCTAAGATTAACGACCCAAGTGAGTTCTTTATGAATGAGACAAAACGCTGCAGACATCTCCCAAATCTCTGACATAACTCTCACCCCACTTGACTTCGAAGAAGTCAATGTACTCGGCCCCCCCCCTTCCTAGGTCCAGACTCACGGCACTCGATATTATTCAAAAATTTAAGAAACCCTTATCACGTGCATGAAATATTTTATGGAGAAGTCGTCTTGACACTGGAGTTATTCTGCAGTCATTAAAAACCATTGATATAACACCACTTCACAAAGTGGTAGTAAAGGCAAAAAAAACCACACACCAATAGTCCATTGTCAAGATCTTTGAAAGGGTTTTAAGAAGCAAGATTAATAATCACATGAAATCGCAGCAAATGCAAAACCCAGGTCAACATGGGCTCAGAAGAGGACCCTCCTGCCTATGGCAACTGTTGCACAATTACGACATGATCTTGGATGCTCTTGAAGACAAAAATACAGATGTAATATAAAAATTGACCTTCCGAAAGCCTTTCATAAGTCCCACCATGGGGTAATTGGACACAAAATGAATGCAAAGGGTATAACTGGGAAGGTGGACAGATGGACTTTAAACTTCCTGACAAACAGAACCCAAAGTTATGTGCCCCAAGGAACGGTACTCGTCCCACTCCTCTCCTCATTCTCATTTCTGAGATAAGCAAGGTAATCAATCACAGCACTGTATCATCTTTTGCAGACGATACTAGAATCGGTATCAAAGTGGCATTCATAGAAGACACAACGAACCTCCAAACTGATATAAACCAAGTCTTCCAGTTGGTTACTGACAACAATATGATCAATGAGGTCAAATTTCAGTTATTACGCTATGGAAGGATGGAGGAAATAAAAACAAAATCAGAGTACAAGACAAACTCAAACTAATCAACAGAACGTAAGTCAAATGTGAGAGACCTAGGAGTGATAATGTCAAAAGATCGCACGCTGAAGGAGCACAAGGTTATTATTGCAAATGCAAGGAAAATAATAATAATAGAGAAGTAGAATCTTCGAAACGAGAGATGCCAAGCCAATGATAGCAGTCTTCAGGTCAATCATTCTCTCTAGGCTGGAATACTGCTGTGTACTAATGGTCCCATTCAAGGATGATGAAACTGCTGATTTGGAAAATATACAGAGAACTTTTACAGGTCGTATAAACTCAGACAAATATCTAAATTATTGGGAGAACTTGAAGTTCCTAGAACTGTACTCCTTAGAACGTAGACCTCTTGAAGAACTGATGGCTCCCTGAAGGACTGACACCTTGAAGGATTGATGCCTCCCTGAAGGACTGACACCTTGAAGGACTAACGCCTTGAAGGATTGATGCCTCCCTGAAGGATTGACACCTTGAAGGACTGACACCTTGAAGGACTGACACCTTGAAGGATTGATGCCTCCCTGAAGGATTGACACCTTGAAGGACTGACACCTTGAAGGACTGACACCTTGAAGGATTGATGCCTCCCTGAAGGATTGACACCTTGAAGGACTGACGCCTTGAAGGATTGATGCCTCCCTGAAGGATTGACACCTTGAAGGACTGACGCCTTGAAGGATTGATGCCTCCCTGAAGGATTGATGCCTCCTTGAAGGATTGATGCCTCCACCAAGGATTGACGTCTCCTTAAAGGACTGACACCTTGAAGGATTGATGCTTCCTTGAATGACTGATGCTTCCTTGAAGGACTGATGCCTCCTTGAATGATTGACGCCTTGAAGGAGTGATGCCTCCTTGAAGGATTGATGCCTCCTCGAAGGATTGATGTCTCCTTGAAGGATTGATGTCTCCTTGAAGGATTGATGCCTGAAGGATTGATACCTCCTTGAAGGATTGATGCTTCCTTGAAGGACTGACACCTTGAAGGATTGATGCCTCCTTGAAGGACTGACACCTTGAAGGATTGATGCCTCCTTGAAGGGCTGACATCTTGAAGGACTGACACCTTGAAGGATTGATGCCTCCTTGAAGGACTGACGCCTCCCTGAAGGACTGACACCTTGAAGGACTGACACCTTGAAGGACTGACGCCTCCCTGAAGGACTGACACCTTGAAGGGCTGACACCTTGAAGGACTGACGCCTCCCTGAAGGACTGACACCTTGAAGGATTGATGCCTCCCTGAAGGATTGACACCTTGAAGGACTGACACCTTGAAGGACTGACACCTTGAAGGATTGATGCATCCCTGAAGGACTGACACCTTGAAGGATTGATGCCTCCCTGAAGGATTGACACCTTGAAGGACTGACACCTTGAAGGATTGATGCCTCCCTGAAGGATTGACACCTTGAAGGACTGACGCCTTGAAGGACTGACGCCTTGAAGGACTGACGCCTTGAAGGACTGACGCCTTGAAGGACTGACGCCTCCCTGAAGGACTGACACCTTGAAGGATTGATGCCTCCCTGAAGGATTGACACCTTGAAGGACTGACACCTTGAAGGACTGACACCTTGAAGGACTGACACCTTGAAGGATTGATGCCTCCCTGAAGGACTGACACCTTGAAGGATTGATGCCTCCCTGAAGGATTGACACCTTGAAGGACTGACACCTTGAAGGATTGATGCCTCCCTGAAGGATTGACACCTTGAAGGACTGACGCCTTGAAGGACTGACGCCTTGAAGGACTGACACCTTGAAGGATTGATGCCTCCCTGAAGGACTGACACCTTGAAGGACTGACGCCTTGAAGGACTGACACCTTGAAGGACTGACACCTTGAAGGACTGACACCTTGAAGGACTGAAGCCTTGAAGGACTGAAGCCTCCCGGTTTCTTTAAGAAGCAATTTCTTCTTTATTACTCCATGGCTTCATAACCCCCACGGGGTTAGCGCTTCACACGAAATGAATATAATAAAGAAAACATCATGCGCTTGTTTACCAACATGGCGGCCACAGCTGCTGGAACTACCAACATGGCGGCCACAGCTGCTGGAACTACCAACATGGCGGCCACAGCTGCTGGAACTACCAACATGGCGGCCACAGCTGCTGGAACTACCAACATGGCGGCCACAGCTGCTGGAACTACCAACATGGCGGCCACAGCTGCTGGAACTACCAACATGGCGGCCACAGCTGCTGGAACTACCAACATGGCGGCCACAGCTGCTGGAACTACCAACATGGCGGCCACAGCTGCTGGAACTACCAACATGGCGGCCACAGCTGCTGGAACTACCAACATGGCGGCCACAGCTGCTGGAACTACCAACATGGCGGCCACAGCTGCTGGAACTACCAACATGGCGGCCACAGCTGCTGGAACTACCAACATGGCGGCCACAGCTGCTGGAACTACCAACATGGCGGCCACAGCTGCTGGAACCACCTGATGTAAACTTTCCAGTTATAGCGCCACTAAACAGCGCCACTAAACACCCAAGTATTGGGTCACTATCACCTATGACACCCACAATTTGCCAATCTCATTTTTTTTTTTAAGTTTCTTTGAAGATTGTTGAGAATTAAATAGAAAAGTCTAGGGTTTTCTTTTTTTAGTAATTGTTGAACAATGGACGAATTAACAAACAATTATAACTGGTCCATCACCAAAAGTGTGGTTTAATGCAAACCCATAAACCCGAAGATTAATCTAAATCCAAAAATCCGAGGAATAGTCTAAATTCATAAACAGCAGATTTAATCCAAACCCATAAACCATAGGTTTAATCCTAGCCTATAAACTGCAGGTTTAATACAAACCCATAAATCAGAGGTTTAATCTAAACCCATAAACCACAGGGTTAATCCAAATCCATAAACCACAGGTTTAATCCAAACCCATAAATCACAGGTTTAATCCAAACCCATAAACCAGATAATGCATCCAGGCCCATAATTACCTGCAGAGACTGTCTTGCATACAAATGACTCAGTGCAGCCAGTAAACACTGAGTGTGGCCAGTAAACACTGAGTGTGGCCAGTAAACACTGAGTGCGGCCAGTAAACACTGAGTGTGGCCAGTAAACACTGAGTGCGGCCAGTAAACACTGAGTGTGGCCAGTAAACACTGAGTGTGGCCAGTAAACACTAACTGTCGCCAGTAAACACTGAGTGCGGCCAGTAAACACTGACTGTCGCCAGTAAACACTGAGTGCGGCCAGTAAACACTGAGTGTGGCCAGTAAACACTAACTGTCGCCAGTAAACACTGAGTGCGGCCAGTAAACACTAACTGTCGCCAGTAAACACTGAGTGCGGCCAGTAAACACTGAGTGTGGCCAGTAAACACTGACTGTCACCAGTAAACACTGAGTGCGGCCAGTAAACACTGAGTGTGGCCAGTAAACACTGAGTGTGGCCAGTAAACACTGAGTGCGGCCAGTAAACACTGAGTGTGGCCAGTAAACACTGAGTGTGGCCAGTAAACACTGAGTTGCGGGCCAAGTAAACACTGAGTGTGGCCAGTAAACACTGAGTGTGGCCAGTAAACACTGAGTGCGGCCAGTAAACACTGAGTGCGGCCAGTAAACACTGAGTGCGGCCAGTAAACACTGAGTGTGGCCAATAAACACTGAGTGCGGCCAGTAAACACTGAGTGTGGCCAGTAAACACTGAGTGCGGCCAGTAAACACTGAGTGTGGCCAGTAAACACTGAGTGCGGCCAGTAAACACTGAGTGCGGCCAGTAAACACTGAGTGCGGCCAGTAAACACTGAGTGCGGCCAGTAAACACTGAGTGTGGCCAGTAAACACTGAGTGCGGCCAGTAAACACTGAGTGTGGCCAGTAAACACTGAGTGCGGCCAGTAAACACTGAGTGTGGCCAGTAAACACTGAGTGCGGCCAGTAAACACTGAGTGTGGCCAATAAACACTGACTGTGGCCAGTAAACACTGAGTGCGGCCAGTAAACACTGACTGTGGCCAGTAAACACTGAGTGCGGCCAGTAAACACTGACTGTGGCCAGTAAACATTGAGTGTGGCCAGTAAACACTGAGTGCAGCCAGTAAACACTGACTGTGGCCAGTAAACACTGACTGTGGCCAGTAAACACTGAGTGTGGCCAGTAAACACTAAGTGTGGCCAGTAAACACTGAGTGTGGCCAGTAAACACTAAGTGTGGCCAGTAAACACTGAGTATGGCCAGTAAACACTGAGTGTGGCCCGTAAACACTGAGTGTGGCCAGTAAACACTGAGTGTGGCCAGTAAACACCGAGTGCAGCCAGTAAACACTGACTGTGGCCAGTAAACACTGAGTGTGGCCAGTAAACACTGAGTGTGGCCAGTAAACACTGAGTGTGGCTAGTAAACACTGAGTGTGGCCAGTAAACACTGAGTGCGGCCAGTAAACACTGAGTGTGGCTAGTAAACACTGAGAGTGGCCAGTAAACACTGAGTGTGGCCAGTAAACACTGAGTGTGGCTAGTAAACACTGAGTGTGGCCAGTAAACACTGAGTGCGGCCAGTAAACACTGAGTGTGGCCAGTATACACTGAGTGTGGCCAGTAAACATTGAGTGTGGACAGTAAACACTGAGTGTGGCCAGTAAACACTGAGTGTGGCCAGTAAACACTGAGTGTGGCCAGTAAACACTGAGTGTGGCCAGTAAACACTGAGTGTGGCCAGTAAACACTGAGTGCAGCCAGTAAACACTGACTGTGGCCAGTAAACACTGACTGTCGCCAGTAAACACTGAGTGTGGCCAGTAAACACTGAGTGTGGCCAGTAAACACTGAGTGTGGCCAGTAAACACTGAGTGTGGCCAGTAAACACTGAGTGCGGCCAGTAAACACTGAGTGTGGCCAGTAAACACTGAGAGTGGCCAGTAAACACTGAGTGTGGCCAGTAAACACTGAGTGTGGCCAGTAAACACTGAGTGCGGCCAGTAAACACTGAGTGTGGCCAGTAAACACTGAGTGTGGCCAGTAAACATTGAGTGTGGCCAGTAAACACTGAGTGTGGACAGTAAACACTGAGTGTGGCCAGTAAACACTGATTGTGGCCAGTAAACATTGAGTGTGGCCAGTAAACACTGAGTGTGGCCAGTAAACACTGAGTGTGGCCAGTAAACACTGAGTGTGGCCAGTAAACACTGAGTGTGGCCAGTAAACATTGAGTGTGGCCAGTAAACACTGAGTGTGGCCAGTAAACACTGAGTGTGGCCAGTAAACACTGAGTGTGGCCAGTAAACACTGAGTGTGGCCAGTAAACACTGAGTGTGGCCAGTAAACACTGAGTGCGGCCAGTAAACACTGAGTGTGGCCAGTAAACACTGAGTGTGGCCAGTAAACACTGAGTGCGGCCAGTAAACACTGAGTGCGGCCAGTAAACACTGAGTGCGGCCAGTAAACACTGAGTGCAGCCAGTAAACACTGAGTGCGGCCAGTAAACACTGAGTGCGGCCAGTAAACACTGAGTGCGGCCAGTAAACACTGAGTGTGGCCAGTAAACACTGAGTGTGGCCAGTAAACACTGAGTGTGGCCAGTAAACACTGAGTGTGGCCAGTAAACACTGAGTGCGGCCAGTAAACACTGAGTGTGGACAGTAAACACTGAGTGTGGCCAGTAAACACTGAGTGCGGCCAGTAAACACTGAGTGTGGCCAGTAAACACTGAGTGTGGCCAGTAAACACTGAGTGCGGCCAGTAAACACTGAGCGTGGCCAGTAAACACTGAGTGTGGCCAGTAAACACTGAGTGTGGCCAGTAAACACTGAGTGCAGCCAGTAAACACTGAGTGTGGCCAGTAAACACTGCCAGTAAACACTGAGTGTGGCCAGTAAACACTGAGTGTGGCCAGTAAACACTGAGTGCAGCCAGTAAACACTGAGTGTGGCCAGTAAACACTGAGTGTTGCCAGTAAACACTGAGTGCGGCCAGTAAACACTGAGTGTTGCCAGTAAACACTGAGTGTGGCCAGTAAACACTGAGTGCGGCCAGTAAACACTGACTGTGGCCAGTAAACACTGACTGTGGCCAGTAAACACTGAGTGCGGCCAGTAAACACTGAGTGTGGCCAGTAAACACTGAGTGCAGCCAGTAAACACTGAGTGCAGCCAGTAAACACTGAGTGCGGCCAGTAAACACTGAGTGTGGCCAGTAAACACTGAGTGCAGCCAGTAAACACTGAGTGCAGCCAGTAAACACTGAGTGCAGCCAGTAAACTCTAAGTGTGGCCAGTAAACACTGAGTGTGGCCAGTAAACACTGAGTGCAGCCAGTAAACACTGAGTGCAGCCAGTAAACACTGAGTGCAGCCAGTAAACTCTAAGTGTGGCCAGTAAACACTGAGTGTGGCCAGTAAACACTGAGTGTGGCCAGTAAACACTGAGTGCAGCCAGTAAACTCTAAGTGTGGCCAGTAAACACTGAGTGTGGCCAGTAAACACTGAGTGTGGCCAGTAAACACTGAGTGCGGCCAGTAAACACTGAGTGTGGCCAGTAAACACTGAGTGCAGCCAGTAAACACTGAGTGCAGCCAGTAAACTCTAAGTGTGGCCAGTAAACACTGAGTGTGGCCAGTAAACACTGAGTGTGGCCAGTAAACACTGAGTGTGGCCAGTAAACACTGAGTGTGGCCAGTAAACACTGAGTGTGGCCAGTAAACACTGAGTGTGGCCAGTAAACACTGAGTGCGGCCAGTAAACACTGAGTGTGGCCAGTAAACACTGAGTGTGGCCAGTAAACACTGAGTGTGGCCAGTAAACACTGAGTGTGGCCAGTAAACACTGAGTGTGGCCAGTAAACACTGAGTGTGGCCAGTAAACACTGAGTGCGGCCAGTAAACACTGAGTGTGGCCAGTAAACACTGAGTGTGGCCAGTAAACACTGAGTGTGGCCAGTAAACACTGAGTGTGGCCAGTAAACACTGAGTGTGGCCAGTAAACACTGAGTGTGGCCAGTAAACACTGAGTGCGGCCAGTAAACACTGAGTGTGGCCAGTAAACACTGAGTGTGGCCAGTAAACACTGAGTGTGGCCAGTAAACACTGAGTGTGGCCAGTAAACACTGAGTGTGGCCAGTAAACACTGAGTGTGGCCAGTAAACACTGAGTGTGGCCAGTAAACACTGAGTGTGGCCAGTAAACACTGAGTGTGGCCAGTAAACACTGAGTGTGGCCAGTAAACACTGAGTGTGGCCAGTAAACACTGAGTGTGGCCAGTAAACACTGAGTGTGGCCAGTAAACACTGAGTGTGGCCAGTAAACACTGAGTGTGGCCAGTAAACACTGAGTGTGCGGCCAGTAAACACTGAGTGTGGCCAGTAAACACTGAGTAAACACTGAGTGGCCAGTAAACACTGAGTGTGGCCAGTAAACACTGAGTGTGGCCAGTAAACACTGAGTGCGGCCAGTAAACACTGAGCCAGTAAACACTGAGTGTGGCCAGTAAACACTGAGTGTGGCCAGTAAACACTGAGTGTGGCCAGTAAACACTGAGTGTGGCCAGTAAACACTGAGTGTGGCCAGTAAACACTGAGTGTGGCCAGTAAACTGACTGTGAGTAAACACTGTGGCCAGTAAACACTGAGTGTGGCCAGTAAACACTGAGTGTGGCCAGTAAACACTGAGTGTGGCCAGTAAACACTGAGTGTGGCCAGTAAACACTGAGTGTGGCCAGTAAACACTGAGTGCGGCCAGTAAACACTGAGTGTGGCCAGTAAACACTGAGTGTGGCCAGTAAACACTGAGTGTGGCCAGTAAACACTGAGTGTGGCCAGTAAACACTGAGTGCGGCCAGTAAACACTGAGTGTGGCCAGTAAACACTGAGTGCAGCCAGTAAACACTGAGTGTGGCCAGTAAACACTGAGTGCGGCCAGTAAACACTGAGTGTGGACAGTAAACACTGAGTGCAGCCAGTAAACACTGAGTGCGGCCAGTAAACATTGAGTGTGGCCAGTAAACACTGAGTGTGGCCAGTAAACACTGAGTGCGGCCAGTAAACACTAAGTGCGGTCAGTAAACACTGAGTGTGGCCAGTAAACACTAAGTGCGGCCAGTAAACACTAAGTGCGGCCAGTAAACACTGAGTGTGGCCAGTAAACACTGAGTGTGGACAGTAAACACTGAGTGTGGCCAGTAAACACTGAGTGCAGCCAGTAAACACTGAGTGTGGCCAGTAAACACTGAGTGTGGCCAGTAAACACTGAGTGTGGCCAGTAAACACTGAGTGTGGCCAGTAAACACTGAGTGCAGCTGTGGACAATATTCTCAACACCAGTGTCATAAAAACATTGATTTAGTGGACAAATAAAGTAGCAGAACCTGACTTAATGATCACTGTTGATGATCCATCAATATTTATCACAGTCCCTTTGATATACCTTTGATATACCTTTGATATACCTTTGATATACCTTTGATCAGCCTCAGATATACCTTTGATGGATTTCAAGAGTTATTCTACTCACGATGAACTCTTAATAATTTATTAAGTTCTCTCCCATAAGTTTTTTAAAGCTATAATTTTTCAGTGTTTCAAAAATCAGAATTTCTTAGGGGCAGTGATGGTGTTGTGGGGTGGGCAGGGTGGAAGGGTGGGCAGGGTCGAGGGTGAGGATGTTGTGGGATGGGCAGGGGCGAGGGTGAGGATGTTGTGGGATGGGCAGGGGCGAGGGTGAGGGTGTTGTGTGGGTGGGCAGAGGCGAGGGTGAGGGTGTTGTGTGGGTTGGCAGAGGCGAGGGTGAGGGTGTTGTGGGGTGGGCAGAGGCGAGGGTGAGGGTGTTGTGGGGTGGGCAGAGGCGAGGGTGAGGGTGTTGTGGGGTGGGCAGGGGCGAGGGTGAGGGTGTTGTTGTGGGGTGGGCAGAGGCGAGGGTGAGGGTGTTGTGGGGTGGGCTGGGGCGAGGGTGAGGGCGTTGTGGGGTGGGCAGGGGCGAGGGTGAGGGTGTTGTGTGGGTGGGCAGAGGCGAGGGTGAGGGTGTTGTGTGGGTTGGCAGAGGCGAGGGTGAGGGTGTTCTGGGGTGGGCAGAGGCGAGGGTGAGGGTGTTGTGGGGTGGGCAGAGGCGAGGGTGAGGGTGTTGTGGGGTGGGCAGGGGCGAGGGTGAGGGTGTTGTTGTGGGGTGGGCAGAGGCGAGGGTGAGGGTGTTGTGGGGTGGGCTGGGGAGAGGGTGAGGGCGTTGTGGGGTGGGCAGGGGCGAGGGTGAGGGTGTTGTGGGGTGGGCAGGGGCGAGGGTGAGGGTGTTGTGTGGGTGGGCAGAGGCGAGGGTGAGGGTGTTGTGTGGGTTGGCAGGGGCGAGGGTGAGGGCGTTTTGGGGTGGGCAGGGGCGAGGGTGAGGGCGTTGTGGGGCGGGGAGGGGCGAGGGTGAGGGTGTTGTGGGGTGGGCAGAGGCGAGGGTGAGGGTGTTGTGGGGTGGGCAGAGGCGAGGGTGAGGGTGTTGTGGGGTGGGCAGAGGCGAGGGTGAGGGTGTTGTGGGGTGGGCAGAGGCGAGTGTGAGGGCGTTGTGGGGTGAGCAGGGGCGAGGGTGAGGGTGTTGTGGGGTGGGCAGGGGCGAGGGTGAGGGTGTTGTGTGGTGGGCAGAGGCGAGGGTGAGGGCGTTGTGGGGTGGGCAGGGGCGAGGGTGAGGGTGTTGTGGGGTGGGCAGAGGCGAGGGTGAGGGCGTTGTGGGGTGGGCAGAGGCGAGGGTGAGGGCGTTGTGGGGTGGGCAGGGGCGAGGGTGAGGGCGTTGTGGGGTGGGCAGGGGCGAGGGTGAGGGTGTTGTGGGGTGGGCAGGGGCGAGGGTGAGGGTGTTGTGGGGTGGGCGATTGCGAGGGTGTTGTGGGGTGGGCAGAGGTGAGGGTGAGGGTGTTGTGGGGTGGGCAGGGGCGAGGGTGAGGGTGTTGTGGGGTGGGCAGAGGCGAGGGTGAGGGCGTTGTGGAGTGGGCAGGGGCGAGGGTGAGGGTGCTGTGGGGTGGGCAGAGGCGAGGGTGAGGGTGTTGTGGGGTGGGCAGGGGCGAGGGTGAGAGTGTTGTGGGGTGGGCAGGGGCGAGGGTGAGAGTGTTGTGGGGTGGGCAGAGGTGTGGGTGAGGGTGTTGTGGGGTGGGCAGAGGCGAGGGTGAGGGTGTTGTGGGGTGGGCAGGGGCGAGGGTGAGAGTGTTGTGGGGTGGGCAGGGGCGCGGGTGAGAGTGTTGTGGGGTGGGCAGGGGCGAGGGTGAGGGCGTTGTGGAGTGGGCGATTGCGAGGGTGTTGTGGGGTGGGCAGAGGCGAGGGTGAGGGCGTTGTGGGGTGGGCAGGGGCGAGGGTGAGGGTGCTGTGGGGTGGGCAGGGGCGAGGGTGAGGGTGTTGTGGGGTGGGCAGTGGCGAGGGTGAGGGCGTTGTGGGGTGGGCAGGGGCGAGGGTGAGGGTGTTGTCGGGTGGGCAGGGGCGAGGGTGAGGGTGTTGTGGGGTGGGCGATTGCGAGGGTGTTGTGGGGTGGGCAGAGGCGAGGGTGATGGTGTTGTGGGGTGGGCAGGGGCGAGGGTGAGGGTGTTGTGGGGTGGGCAGAGGCGAGGGTGAGGGCGTTGTGGTGTGGGCAGGGGCGAGGGTGAGGGTGCTGTGGGGTGGGTAGAGGCGAGGGTGAGGGTGTTGTGGGGTGGGCAGAGGCGAGGGTGAGGGCGTTGTGGGGAGGGCAGGGGCGAGGGTGAGAGTGTTGTAGGGTGGGCAGGGGCGAGGGTGAGGGTGTTGTGGGGTGGGCGATTGCGAGGGTGTTGTGGGGTGGGCAGAGGCGAGGGTGAGGGTGTTGTGGGGTGGGCAGGGGCGAGGGTGAGGGCGTTGTGGGGTGGGCAGGGGCGAGGGTGAGGGTGTTGTGGGGTGGGCAGGGGCGAGTGTGAGGGTGTTGTGGGGTGGGCAGAGGCGAGGGCGAGGGTGTTGTGGGGTGGGCAGAGACGAGGGTGTGGGGGTTGTGGGGTGGGCAGGGGCGAGGGTGAGGGTGTTGTGGGGTGGGCAGGGGCGAGGGTGAGGGTGTTGTTGGGTGGGCGAGGGCGAGGGTGTTGTAGGATGGGCAGAGGC
Source organism: Cherax quadricarinatus (assembly GCF_038502225.1). Taxonomy (NCBI): domain Eukaryota; kingdom Metazoa; phylum Arthropoda; class Malacostraca; order Decapoda; family Parastacidae; genus Cherax; species Cherax quadricarinatus. Next base: position 36,170,031 of record NC_091293.1, on the reverse strand, counting down.
GAGGGTGAGGGCGTTGTGGGGTGGGCAAGGGCGAGGGTGAGGGCGTTGTGGGGTGGGCAGGCGCGAGGGTGAGGGTGTTGTGGGGTCGGCAGGGGTGAGGGTGAGGGTGTTGTTGGGTGGGCAGAGGCGAGGGTGAGGGTGTTGTGGGGTGGGCAGGGGTGAGGGTTAGAGTGTTGTGGGGTGGGCAGAGGCGAGGGTGAGGGTGTTGTGGGGTGGGCCGGGGTGAGGGGGTTGGGGGGTGGGCAGGGGCGAGGGTGAGGGTGTTGTGTGGTGGGCAGGGGCGAGGGTTAGGGTGTTGTGGGGTGGGCAGAGGCGAGGGTGAGGGTGTTGTGGGGTGGGCGAGGGTGAGGGTGTTGTGGGGTGGGCAGGGGCGAGGGTGAGGGTGTTGTGGGGTGGGCAGAGGCGAGGGTGTGGGTGTTGTGGGATGGGCAGGGGCGAGGGTGAGGGTGTTGTGGGGTGGGCAGGGGCGAGGCTGAGGTTGTTGTGGGGTGCGCAGAGGCGAGGGTGAGGGTGTTGTGGGGTGGGCAGGGGAGAGGGTGAGGGTGTTGTGGGGTGGGCAGGGGCGAGGGTGAGGGTGTTGTGGGGTGGGCAGAGGCGAGGGTGTTGATGTTGTGGGGTGGGCAGAGGCGAGGGTGAGGGTGTTGTGGGGTGGGCAGAGGCGAGGGTGAGGGTGTTGTGGGGTGGGCAGAGGCGAGGGCGAGGGTGCTGTGGGGTGGGCAGAGGCGAGGGTGAGGGTGTTGTGGGGTGTGCAGAGGGGAGGGTGAGGGTGTTGTGGGGGGGGCAGAGGGGAGGGTGAGGGTGTTGTTGGGTGGGCAGAGGCGAGGGTGAGGGTGTTGTGGGGTGGGCAGGGGCGAGGGTGAGGGTGCTGTGGAGTAGGCAGAGGCGAGGGTGAGGGTGTTGTGGGGTGGGCAGGGGCGAGGGTGAGGGCGTTGTGGGGTGGGCAGTGGCGAGGGTGAGGGTGTTGTTGGGTGGGCAGAGGCGAAGGTGAGGGTGTTGTGGGGTGGGCAGGGGCGAGGGTGAGGGTGCTGTGGAGTGGGCAGAGGCGAGGGTGAGGATGTTGTGGGGTGGGCTGGGGCGAGGGTGAGGGAGTTGTGGGGTGGGCAGAGGCGAGGGTGTTGTGGCGTGGGCAGAGGCGAGGGTGAGGGTGTTGTGGGGTGCGCAGAGGCGAGGGTGAGGGTGTTGTGGGGTGGGCAGAGGCGAGGGTGAGGGTCTTGTGGGGTGGGCAGGGGCGAGGGTGAGGGTCTTGTGGGGTGGGCAGGGGCGAGGGTGAGGGTGTTGTGGGGTGGGCAGGGGCGAGGGTGAGGGCGTTGTGGGTGGGCAGAGGCGAGGGTGAGGGTGTTGTGGCGTGGGCAGAGGCGAGGGTGAGGGTGTTGTGGGGTGGGCAGGGGCGAGGGTGAGGGCGTTGTGGGGTGGGCAGGGGCGTGGGTGAGGGCGTTGTGGGGTGGGCAGGATCGAGGGTGAGGGCGTTGTGGGGTGGGCAGTGGCGAGGGTGAGGGCGTTGCAGGGTGGGCAGGGGCGAGGGTGAGGGTGTTGTGGGGTGGGCAGAGGCGAGGGTGAGGATGTTGTGGGGTGGGCATTGGCGAGGGTGAGGGTGTTGTGGGGTGGGCATTGGCGAGGGTGAGGGTGTTGTGGGGTGAGCAGAGGCGAGGGTGAGGGTGTTGGGGGGTGGGCAGTGGCGTGGTTGTGGGTGTTGTGGGGTGGGCAGAGGCGAGGGTGAGGGTGTTGTGGGGTGAGCAGAGGCGAGGGTGAGGGTGTTGTGGGGTGGGCAGAGGCGAGGGTGAGGGCGTTGTGGGGTGGGCAGGGGCGAGGGTGAGGGCGTTGTGGGGTGGGCAGGGGCGAGGGTGAGGGCGTTGCGGGGTGGGCAGGGGCGAGGGTGAGGGTGTTGTGGGGTTGACTGGGGCGAGGGTTTAGTAGGGTGCGCAGGAGCGTGGGTATAAAAGGGTGAACAGAGGTGTGGGTGTGGGGTGTGGTGGGGTAGGCCTTTCATAAGCCCAAAAACTGGGTAACTGCACACAAAATGCATGCAAAAGGAATAACTGAGAAAGCGGGCAGATGGATGTTTAACTTGCTAACACACAATTCAAAGAGCAATAGTAAACGGAGTGAAATCAGGGGCTGCTACAGTGAGAAAAAAGTTGTCCAAGGCACGGTACTCGCCCCACTTCTCTTCCTCATTCTCATATCTGACATGGACAGGAACATAAATCATACCACCATATCATTCCTTGCGAATGATACTATCTGTATCAAAGTGACATCCATAGAAGACACAACGAGCCTCCAAGTTGATATAAACCAAGTCTTCCAGTGGTCCATTAACAATAATATCATCTTCAGAGGACAAATTTCAGTTATTACGCCATAGAAGAGTGGAGGAAATAAAAACAAGAGGAGAGTAAAAGACAAACTCAAGCCACTCAATACAATGCGAGAGATCTGGGAGAGATAATGTCAGAAAATCTCACAATCAAGTAGCACAACAACGTTATTATCGCAGCTGCAAGAAAAATGATAGGTTGGATAACGAGAACCTTCAAAACAAGGGATACCAAGCCAATGATGTCTCTCTTCAGGTCACTTTCTCTCTAGGACAGAGTACTGCTGTGTAATAATGGTCCCCTTAAAGGCAGGCGAAATTGCTGAGCCATAATCTACACCTGAGAGTGGAGGAATTGGTACCAAACTTGCACACCGAAATACTAATGAACACAAGAAGCTTAGACGGTGTAGAATACTTCCAATGAAGAGCAGGGAGCAATAAGTGCACTGAAAGAGAGTTTAATAAGTGTTAAGGGACAACGACTCTTCAACATATTGTGGGTGGACAGGTGCTAGGGATGTGGTATGATGCACAGGGGCGAGGGTGTGGTGGGCGGGCAGTGGCGAGGTATGGGAAGATTGGCAGGGGCGAGGGTGTGGTGGAGTGGGCAGGGGCCAAGGATGTAGTAGGGATGGCAGGGGCGAAGGTGTGGTTGAGTAGGCAGGGGCGAATGTGTTGTTGGGTGGGCAGGGACGAGGGTGTGGTGGGTTGGGCAGGGGCGAGGATGTGGTGGGGTAAGCAGAGGCGAGGGTGTGGTATAGTGGGTGTGGTGGGACTGGGAGTGAAAATTTGGGGGAGGGAAGGTAGGGGCAGAAGCGAGGTTGTTAGGTGAGGAGTGATGTACGGAGGGAGTGGGGAAGGGAGAGTTGGGGCAACAGCAGGTACTTCAGATAATGAGCTAGACAGGATCCCCTGTGGTCCTCAACAAAACTGTACCATCACCCGTGGAAAGCTCAAGAATACACCCAACACAACACTAGCTAAGATTTATGTCAGGTACAGTACAAAAATACACTGCCGAGAGAGAGAGAGAGAGAGAGAGAGAGAGAGAGAGAGAGAGAGAGAGAGAGAGAGAGAGAGAGAGAGAGAGAGACCGACCTTATACTCTGCATCCTTTTCAGCTTAACATTTCACGTGATGTAGGAACCAAAACTGAATAACGTAGTGAAAATAACGTACAAAAAAATGCTTTACGAAATCAGTACTGTTTCTGAGGTTTCATACCGCCGTAACTGCTGTCAGCCGTGTCAGCGACCAGCTGTCTCACATATCCATCAACCTGGCTGGGCTCATTTCTTGCAGGTAGCAGTCCTGGTTGTTCCTCTTGACAACCTCCGCCTTTGTTCCAGCAATATTTCTCATATCGTCTAAAAACAAATTGAATATTCTTAGGACTTCGAAGGTTGATACATTGTTCCAGTAATATTACTGAAGATTGAGACACTTATGCAACACATGGGAATCTTTATCCAGGAAACGTTTCGCCACACAGTGGCTTCATCAATCCAATACAAAGCAGAAGGTGTAAGGAGAGGAGGAGTTTGAAGTAATCAGTCCCTCAGCCTGGAGTCGATGTGTTCAGTCCATCAATACTGTAGAATGTACAGTATAGGGCCGTAGACGTGGCTTATATACTGTAGTCAGGTGAGGCAAAGCAGGAGGAGGCGGGGTCATAGTGGTACTATCCACTAGTCGAAGTAAATCTTCTTCCAAAGGTTGGACAAGTGTTGAAGAATTCTTTGTAACATCCCATGATGCTGCAGTGTCTGACAGTTGTGGTGAATGGTTTGAAAAACCGACAAGTTGAAGATTGAGACACTTGACCGTATTTAACTTGATTATATTTTTGAGATGGAATCTTGTAGACACAGCCATCAGCTTTTTTTGGTGAATTTTTAATCAGATTTTTTAATATCAAAATTTATAAATACAACTTTGATTTTAATACTGTTCAGTAGAGAAAGTATATAATGAAGGTTTTCAAGTTGTGGGAGAACCAACATATTCTTGGTTGAATATAATTTATAAAATAGCTAATGATCTAAAACATCCAAAATACTTACCTGGAGTCTACCTGGAGGGCATTCCGTGGATCAACGCCCCCGCGGCCCGGTCCACGACCAGGCCTCCTGGTGGATCAGGGCCTGATCAACCAGGCTGTTACTGCTGGTCGCACGCAATCCAACGTACGAACCACAGCCCGGCTGATCCGGTACCGTCTTTAGGTATCTGTCCAGCTCCCTCTTGAAGACAACCAAGGGTCTACTGGTAATGCCCATTATTGCTGGTGGGAGGCTGTTGAACAGTCTTGGGCCCCGGACACTTATTGTGTTTTCTCTTAGTGTACCACTGACGCCCCTACTTTTCACTGGGGGTATGTTGCATCGCCTGCCAAGTCTTTTGCTTTCGTATGGAGTGATTTCTGTGTGCGTATTAGGGACCAGTCCCTCCAGAATCTTCCAGGTGTAGATTATGATATATCTCTCTCGTCTGCGCTCTAGTGAGTACAAGTCAAGTGCTTCCAGGCGCTCCCAGTAGCTAAGGTGTTTGATGGAACTTATACGTGCAGTAAAGGTTCTCTGTACATTCTCTAGTTCTGCAATTTCACCTGCCTTGAATGGGGATGTAATGTACAGCAGTATTCCAGCCTAGAGAGAATAAGTGATTTAAAAAGGATCATCATAGGCTTAGCATCTCTTGTCTTGAATGTTCTCATTATCCATCCTATCAGTTTCCCCGCGGATGTGATAGTTGCACTGTTGTGGTCCTTGAAGGTGAGGTCTTCGGACATTACCACACCCAGGTCCTGCACATTACTTTTCCGCTCTATTGTGTAATTAGAGTTTGTAGTATACTCAGTCCTAGTTATTATTTCCTCCAGTTTTCCATAACGGAGTAGTTGGAATTTGTCTTCATTGAACATCATACTGTTCTCTGTTGCCCATTGGAAAACTTGGTTTATATCTTCTTGGAGCTTTGCCGTGTCCTCAATGGATGACTCTCTCATCCAGATCCTAGTATCGTCTGCAAAAGATGATACAGTACTGTGGTTTGCATCTCTGTCTATGTCTGATATGAGAATAAGGAACAGGATAGGTGCGAGTACTGTGCCTTGTGGGACAGAGCTCTTCACTATGGCAGCATTTGATTTAATTCTGTTTACCACTACTCTTTGTGTGCGATTGGTTAGAAAGTTGAAGATCCATCTGCCTACTTTGCCAGTTATCCCTTTAGCACGCATTTTGTGTGCTATTACACCATGGTCACTTGTCAAAGGCTTTTGCAAAGTCTGTGTATACTACATCTGCACTCTGTTTCTTTTCCATTGCATCTAGGACCATATCATAGTGGTCTAGCAGTTGCGAGAGGCAGGAGCGACCTGCTCTGAACCCATGTTGCCCTGGGCTGTGCAATTTTTGGGAGTCCAGGTGGTTTGCTATCATGCTTCTTAGAACTCTTTCAAAGATTTTTATGATGTGGGACGTTAAAGCTATTGGTCTATAGTTCTTAGCTACTGTTTTGCTGTCACCTTTATGGAGTGGGGCTATATCTGTTGTTTTTAGTGACTGTGGAATCTCGCCTGTGTCTAAGCTCCTTCTCCATAGCATACTTAGGGCCTGTGAGAGCGGTTTCTTGCAGTTTTTAATGAACATCGAGTTCCACGAGTCTGGGCCTGGGGCTGAGTGCATGGGCATGTTGTCGATGGCTTTCTCAAAGTCTAGTGGAGTTAGGGTTATGTCAGAAATCTGGCATACATTGGCAGGGCTTTGAGGCTCATCCATGAAAAAAAAATTTTGAATTGTCTATCTTTAAACTGGTTAGTGGCTCGCTGAACACTGAGTCATACTGCGATTTCAGTATCTCGTTCATTTCTTTGTTGTCGTCTGTGTAGGATCCGTCTTGTCTGAGCAGGGGCCCTATACTAGAAGTGGTTTTTGACTTGTTTTTGGCACATGAAAAGAAATATTTCGAATTTCTTTCAATTTCATTAATCGCTTTTAGCTCCTCTTGTCTCTCCTGGATCCTGTATGAGTCCTTTAATTTTAGTTCAATATTTTCCACTTCCCTGGTTAGTGCTTCCTTCCGTGTATCAGATAATCTGGCATCCTTGAGGAGTTCAATGATTCTACGTCTTCTCCTGTAGAGGGAGCGTCTCTCTCTCTCTCTCTCTCTCCTATGTTTCACCTTCGGTGAAATTTATAAGGACCCACAGCCTCAAAGTAAATGAAAATAGCTAGGACAAAAAATTTTGACGTTTCTCTTGGAAGCACTGAGTATTTTTCTTCTGATCCGCCGGAAGGATCGCAGGAGTGTTGATCCCCGGAACACCCTCTACGATGGTTTGATACCTTTCATTTTTTATATATTTATTCATGCAGTTTGCCGATTTTATATATTTGCAGAATTACAAAATGTAAGAAAAATTAATTTAATTTGTGGCGCTCCTCAGACGTTAGTCGGGAACAGAAGATGCAGCAGGCGTTTCCTCTCTTGATGACCACATTCAGTCGCTGAAAGAGAAAGGTGGCAGCCGTCTGGTCCCTGGCGGTATCGATGAGCTTGGAACTCAATTCTCTGAGGAAACCTAAGGTATGCTTTCCCCACGAGCCAAGAGTCTCCGATCATACTGGGTAGAAACTGTACTGGTTGGCCAAGTCCCTTTATTTGAGCTTGTGCCATTCCCTGTTATCAGCACAGCCTTACTGACCAGCACTGAATGGGATGTAGGTGTCAGACAGGGTAGCTGCACAAGTATAGTCCCACACCAGCAGTATGCCATTCTTCCAGGGATATAATGTAATGGCATCAGGTAGGATGGAGGATATATCAGGTGTACTGGTATTACGCAGTGTGTTGTAGGGAATATTGTACAAAAAAAAAGCTCTATATATAATGTCAGCTTCCACTTTTTTTTTTTTTTTGATCACCAAGTGGGGTGACTCCAGGTTCCTTGGAATGACAGTGTAGATGAAGGACTGGGAGGCCCACCTGTTGAGGGGTCAGTGGTGATGACTCCAGTGTGTTTTCAAGGCCACAGTCCCACTGACAAAATTTATATGTAATTAACTACCCAGTTTTGAAGTCTGGTAATTTTCCCTCTCGTCCTCCCCAATTCCTCCCAGTAGTGTGTTCTGCACAGCCAGTTTTGCTTATTGCATATTACTGTGAGACGAAGGAGTGATAATGTAATTTTCTATTTGTATTATGTACACCAATTTTTTGCACTGTTTCTGGAGGCTTTGTTTATATATATTTTTTATGAAGTGGTTATTTCATATGTGAAAGCAGAGACGTATGATAATGGACGTTAATGCTGTTTACAGAGTTTCTCAGTTTATAATAATCATGTCATTAACGTGGAACTTTATATAAAGTGTATGTTTTATTTTTGTAAACAGAGTTGTGTGATAATAAACACTTGTGCTGTTTAAACAGAGACTTTCTCAATTTATAATAAGTTTACTTGTATATAATTAGTGTATACCTTTCATGTAATTAATATGTACAGAGGTAACCCAATCAGCTCTTTAATTTTATATCATGTATAGAAAATGTTCAACGTAGATGTTTGGTCAACACTGAGTTGTAATGGTGCATTTTCCTGTTTATGTTTAAGAGTACGACTATAAAACATGACTATGGGCTCATCTGGCGTTAAACCTGATCACTTTTACTTTAAGCGAGTTTCACATGCTTGCGGATTAGCAGTGTTCATTGTAGAGACAAACTTTAAGGTGATAAATACTTATTGTGTTTTTCTATGTACAAGTAAATTAAACTAAGACAGTTCTTGATGCAGTTTTCTTAGTTCTGGAGAATTTTGTTTCCCCAGACCTAAGGTTAATTTCTCATTTTTTCCTTTATTAGCTGCAACCGACTGGATCCAGCTAGCCGAGTGAGACCGGTGGTGTAGGGTAGGGGATATTACGCAGAGTGTTGTACAGAATGTGTAAAAAAACGCTCTATATATGTCAGTTTCCGGAATTTCTGGAACCGGACGTGTATTATTCCTGGTGAGTCAGAGTGGCCTGGAGAGCAGTGCGTGGTGTGTGTTAGTGCGAGAAGAGCGACGGGGGAAGTTGTCGTGGTTAGGCGTTGCTGTTAAGTACGCGGGGGTGATTTTTTTTTTTTAGTAAATTTATACCCAAGGTTATTTTATTGTTTTAAGTACTCTCATGTTTACCTGTAAGTCCCTAGTGTGCAGACACCTGTTAAATTTTGGGAGAGTACTTGTATGGAGTTTTTGTCTGCTGGTACAGAGCAGCAGCAGGTGGGAGAGGGACTGTCACAGAGCCTCCCTCTTTATGTTTATATATTGTGTTTTACTCAGTAGCAGTGAACTAATGTGAGTGAGTAAAGATGATGTTGGTATGTAGTACAGTACGTTGTATGTGATATATGCAAATTTAATATACATATAATATATATATATATATATATATATATATATATATATATATATATATATATATATATATATATATATATATATATATATATATATATATATATATATATATATATATATATATATATATATAATATATATATATATATATATATATATATATATATATATATATATATATATATATATATATATATATATATATATATATATATATATATGTATATATATATATATATATATATATATATATATATATATATATATATATATATATATATAATATATATTCTTGTGTAGGTGATTTTTTTTGTGTCACTTATAATAAATTTGATGACTAATTAACATTCCACATTTAATGTGAAGTTAGAAATTGGCTCTAGAGTGGTTTCCTTTTCTATTTTAAATAATATAAATGCCCTTAGACTAGGCAGGTCGTTTACCCTTTAGGAACCAGGACTTTTATTCACGTTACGTAGTAAAAAGCGTAACAAGTAAAGATCGGGCATCTCTCTGAGCTGGGCGCTGGGCACTGGGCTGTATCAAGGCTTCTCTTGATCTTCTTGATTCTTTTGTGCCTTACATGCCATCCGTTGAAATCTTACCAGTTCAAACTGTGCAAACCATACTGTTTTATCATCTTGCCGCAAATACACTGCTGCCGCTTTTAACACTTGTACAAAGTGTGAATAAGGACAGCAGGGTGGAGTGTCACTGTCATATAAAGTTGTGCGAGTCAAGGTGTGTGTCACCTGCAGAAATATGAACTGTTAGTATAAAATGTACAGAAAAATGATTTGCACTCCCAGGTGTTTCTCCCTTCCAGAGTTTTCACTCCCTTAGTATACCTGCCGAATTTTTTCCCACGATGTGTCTGTCCTAACTTGAGTCTTTGTAATATTTACGTTGTCGTTGTAGGTGAGATACACCAGCCTAAGAAAAGGTAATTCCCAGTCCATCTGGAACGCAGCTTTAAAAAGTTGGTGTAGGTGGCGAGCACACAGCGGCATGCTTGACGATATCCCCATTCACCTTAACGCCCCCCAGCTTAGGCTGACGCATTCCACCTCATGCTACACGCCCTGAATGACAGAATACAGCAGAGCAACATAGATACTCTGAGGAATTACATATGTACAACACTTGTGTATCTTATTCAAATAAAGATACCCAGGTGCTGCACATGTGTCTACTTCCTCATCTTGTCAGTACTGTATACGATTATTATAATGTCTGCAAGGTTTGTTCACGCTACGGTGTTCCCATCACGGAATTCTCACAATGAACAGGGAAGTCGCACAGAGCAACTGTGCAACAACCGTTGATATACTTACCGTGGATATACCTACCATGGATATACCTACCATGGATGTATCTTTGATATACCATCAACGGATTTCGAGAGCTTTCCTACTCCCGCAGCCCGAACCTGGACTAGGTTTCTGGTGCCTGTCTGGTCAACCAGGCTGTGAAACCGTCACTTGATTTTCAGAATCACGGCCATCACTACACTGACACCTTAATTAACGGTCCACTACTGAACTTCCTGCCAAGTGGCGTTAGCACTTAAGTAAGGCAGCGTCACCACCGGAAAAGTCTTTTTAAGGACAACAGACTTAATAAAATAACCAGAGACCCGGCGTTATAACCACACACACACACACACACACACACACACACACACACACACATACACACACACACACACACACACACACACACACACACACACACACACACACACACACACACACACACACACACACACACACGAGGTGGCGAGGTGTCAGAATGGGCACCTGTGACCAGCGGGGTCCCACAGGGGTCAGTCCTAGGACCAGTGCTGTTTCTGGTATTTGTGAACGACATGACGGAAGGAATAGACTCTGAGGTGTCCCTGTTTGTAGATAACGTGAAGTTGATGAGAAGAATTCACTCGATCGAAGACCAGGCAGAACTACAAAGGGATCTGGACAGGCTGCAGACCTGGTCCAGCAATTGGCTCCTGGAGTTCAATCCCATCAAGTGCAAAGTCATGAAGATTGGGGAAGGGCAAAGAAGACCGCAGACGGAGTACAGTCTAGGGGTCCAGAGACTACAAACTTCACTCAAGGAAAAAGATCTTGGGGTGAGTATAACACCAGGCACATCTCCTGAAGCGCACATCAACCAAATAACTGCTGCAACATATGGGCGCCTAGAAAACCTCAGAACAGCATTCCGACATCTTAATAAGGAATCATTCAGGACCCTGTACACCGTGTACGTTAGACCCATATTGGAGTATGCGGCACCCGTTTGGAACCCACACCTAGCTAAGCACGTAAAGAAACTAGAGAAAATGCAAAGGTTTGCAACAAGACTAGTCCCAGAGCTAAGAGGTATGTCCTACGAGGAGAGGTTAAGGGAAATCAACCTGACGACACTGGAGGACAGGAGAGATAGGGGGGACATGATAACGACATACAAAATACTGAGAGGAATTGACAAGGTGGACAAAGACAGGATGTTCCAGAGATTGGACACAGTAACAAGGGGACACAGTTGGAAGCTGAAGACACAGATGAATCACAGGGATGTTAGGAAGTATTTCTTCAGCCACAGAGTAGTCAGTAAGTGGAATAGTTTGGGAAGCGATGTAGTGGAGGCAGGATCCATACATAGCTTTAAGCAGAGGTATGATAAAGCTCACGGCTCAGGGAGTGACCTAGTAGCGATCAGTGAAGAGGCGGGGCCAGGAGCTCGGACTCGACCCCCGCAACCTCAACTAGGTGAGTACAACTAGGTTAGTACACACACACACACACACACACACACACACACACACACACACACACACACACACACACACACACACACACACACACACACACACACACACACACACACGCACACACACACAACAACAACAACAGGCCTAGTGTCTAATCGACATGTGCCTAGGACAAAATGGTAACTAACACACACACACACACACACACAAACACAGACAGCAAATGTAGTCCCAATCTTTAAAAAAGGAGACAGACATGAAGCATTAAACTACAGACCAGTGTCACTGACATGTATAGTATGCAAAATCATGGAGAAGATTATCAGGAGAAGAGTGGTGGAACACCTAGAAAGGAATGATCTCATCAACAGCAGCCAACATGGTTTCAGGGACGGGAAATCCTGTGTCACAAACCTACTGGAGTTCTATGACATGGTGACAGCAGTAAGACAAGAGAGAGAGGGGTGGGTGGATTGCATATTCTTGGACTGCAAGGCGTTTGACACAGTTCCACACAAGAGATTGGTGCAAAAACTGGAGGACCAAGCAGGGATAACAGGGAAGGCACTACAGTGGATCAGGGAATACTTGTCAGGAAGACAGCAGCGAGTCATGGTACGTGGCGAGGTGTCAGAGTGGGCACCTGTGACCAGCGGGGTCCCACAGGGGTCAGTCCTAGGATCAGTGCTGTTTCTGGTATTTGTGAACGACATGACGGAAGGAATAGACTCTGAGGTGTCCCTGTTTGCAGATGACGTGAAGTTAATGAGAAGAATTCACTCGATCGAAGACCAGGCAGAAATACAAAGGGATCTGGACAGGCTGCAGACCTGGTCCAGCAATTGGCTCCTGGAGTTCAATCCCACCAAGTGCAAAGTCATGAAGATTGGGGAAGGGCAAAGAAGACCGCAGACGGAGTACAGTCTAGGGGGCCAGAGACTACAAACCTCACTCAAGGAAAAAGATCTTGGGGTGAGTATAACACCAGGCACATCTCCTGAAGCGCACATCAACCAAATAACTGCCGCAGCATATGGGCGCCTGGCAAACCTCAGAACAGCATTCCGACATCTTAATAAGGAATCGTTCAGGACCTTGTACACCGTGTACGTTAGGCCCATATTAGAGTATGCGGCACCAGTTTGGAACCCACACCTAGCCAAGCATGTAAAGAAACTAGAGAAAGTGCAAAGGTTTGCAACAAGACTAGTCCCAGAGTTAAGAGGTATGTCCTATGAGGAGAGGTTAAGGGAAATCAACCTGACGACACTGGAGGACAGGAGAGATAGGGGGGACATGATATCGACTTACAAAATACTGAGAGGAATTGACAAGGTGGACAAAGACAGGATGTTCCAGAGACTGGACACAGCAACACGGGGACACAGTTGGAAGCTGAAGACACAGATGAATTAAAGGGATGTTAGGAAGTATTTTTTCAGCCACAGAGTAGTCAGTAAGTGGAATAGTTTGGGAAGCGATGTAGTGGAGGCAGGATCCATACATAGCTTTAAGCAGAGGTACGATAAAGCTCATGGTTCAGGGAGAGTGACCTAGTAGCGACCAGTGAAGAGGCGGGGCCAGGAGCTTGGACTCGACCCCTGCAACCTCAACTAGGTGAGTACACACACACACACACACACACACAAACACACACACACACACACACACACACGATGGGATCAAAACATACCGTCAATCATACACACAACTGATAAAGCTGCAAGTTCTACAGAGTCGCTTATAATGAAGAAACACTCGTAATAGTCTTACAAAGCAACTAATAAGAAAATCTTAGAGACTGCACAAAAATATGCAGGAACAAAACTGGTTATAAAATGTTCAGTGTCACACAGGAAGCTTACCACCATATATTCCCGAGTAATAATAATAATAATAATAATAATAATAATAAAATCATTCCGCCTACATTTCAACTCACTACAGTCATATCTCTTTCCCTCCTTTCCTCTTTCTTATTATCTGCCTCTTTCCTCTTGTCTAGCATCGTCTCTCCCTGGTGCCAATGTATCTGTTCACGCCGGCCGGACGAGGGTGATTCAGTTTTCAAGAACGACTTTCTGGGTGCTGCTGAAGACTTTCTGGGCGCAGCTGAAGACTTTCTGGGCGCAGCTGAAGACTTTCTGGGCGCAGCTGAAGACTTCTTGGGTGCTGCTGAAGACTTCCTTGGTGCTGCTGAAGACTTCTTGGGTGCTGCTGAAGACTTCTTGGGTGCTGCTGAAGACTTTCTGGGTGCTGCTGAAGACTTTCTGGGTGCTGCTGAAGACTTCTTGGGTGCTGCTGAAGACTTTCTGGGTGCTGCTGAAGACTTTCTGGGTGCTGCTGAAGACTTCTTGGGTGCTGCTGAAGACTTTCTGGGTGCTGCTGAAGACTTCTTGGGTGCTGCTGAAGACTTCCTTGGTGCTGCTGAAGACTTTCTGGGCGCAGCTGAAGACTTCTTGGGTGCTGCTGAAGACTTCCTTGGTGCTGCTGAAGACTTTCTGGGTGCTGCTGAAGACTTTCTGGGCGCAGCTGAAGACTTTCTGGGCGCAGCTGAAGACTTCTTGGGTGCTGCTGAAGACTTCCTTGGTGCTGCTGAAGACTTCTTGGGTGCTGCTGAAGACTGCTGCTGAAGACTTTTGGTGCTGCTGAAGACTTCTTGGGTGCTGCTGAAGACTTCCTTGGTGCTGCTGAAGACTTTCTGGGTGCTGCTGAAGACTTTCTGGGCGCAGCTGAAGACTTTCTGGGCGCAGCTGAAGACTTCTTGGGTGCTGCTGAAGACTTCCTTGGTGCTGCTGAAGACTTCTTGGGTGCTGCTGAAGACTTCCTTGGTGCTGCTGAAGACTTTCTGGGCGCAGCTGAAGACTTCTTGGGTGCTGCTGAAGACTTCCTTGGTGCTGCTGAAGACTTTCTGGGCGCTGCTGAAGACTTTCTGGGCGCAGCTGAAGACTTCTTGGGTGCTGCTGAAGACTTCCTTGGTGCTGCTGAAGACTTCTTGGGTGCTGCTGAAGACTTCCTTGGTGCTGCTGAAGACTTCTTGGGTGCTGCTGAAGACTTCCTTGGTGCTGCTGAAGACTTCCTTGGTGCTGCTGAAGACTTTCTGGGTGCTGCTGAAGACTTCCTTGGTGCTGCTGAAGACTTTCTGGGTGCTGCTGAAGACTTTCTGGGCGCAGCTGAAGACTTCTTGGGTGCTGCTGAAGACTTCCTTGGTGCTGCTGAAGACTTTCTGGGTGCTGCTGAAGACTTTCTGGGCGCAGCTGAAGACTTCTTGGGTGCTGCTGAAGACTTCCTTGGTGCTGCTGAAGACTTTCTGGGTGCTGCTGAAGACTTCTTGGGTGCTGCTGAAGACTTCTTGGGTGCTGCTGAAGACTTCTTGGGTGCTGCTGAAGACTTCTTGGGTGCTGCTGAAGACTTTCTGGGTGCTGCTGAAGACTTTCTGGGTGCTGCTGAAGACTTTCTGGGTGCTGCTGAAGACTTCTTGGGTGCTGCTGAAGACTTCCTGGGTGCTGCTGAAGACTTCCTGGGTGCTGCTGAAGACTTTCTGGGTGCTGCTGAAGACTTCCTTGGTGCTGCTGAAGACTTCTTGGGTGCTGCTGAAGACTTCTTGGGTGCTGCTGAAGACTTTCTGGGTGCTGCTGAAGACTTCTTGGGTGCTGCTGAAGACTTTCTGGGTGCTGCTGAAGACTTCTTGGGTGCTGCTGAAGACTTTCTGGGTGCTGCTGAAGACTTCTTGGGTGCTGCTGAAGACTTCCTGGGTGCTGCTGAAGACTTTCTGGGTGCTGCTGAAGACTTCTTGGGTGCTGCTGAAGACTTCCTGGGTGCTGCTGAAGACTTCTTGGGTGCTGCTGAAGACTTCTTGGGTGCTGCTGAAGACTTTCTGGGTGCTGCTGAAGACTTTCTGGGTGCTGCTGAAGACTTTCTGGGTGCTGCTGAAGACTTCTTGGGTGCTGCTGAAGACTTCTTGGGTGCTGCTGAAGACTTCTTGGGTGCTGCTGAAGACTTTCTGGGTGCTGCTGAAGACTTTCTGGGTGCTGCTGAAGACTTCTTGGGTGCTGCTGAAGACTTCTTGGGTGCTGCTGAAGACTTTCTGGGTGCTGCTGAAGACTTCCTGGGTGCTGCTGAAGACTTCTTGGGTGCTGCTGAAGACTTCCTGGGTGCTGCTGAAGTCTTCCTGGGTGCTGCTTAAGACTTCCTGGGTGCTGCTTAAGACTTCCTGGGTGCTGCTGAAGACTTCCTGGGTGCTGCTGAAGACTTGTTGGGTGCTGCTGAAGACTTGTTGGGTGCTGCTGAAGACTTGTTGGGTGCTGCTGAAGACTTGTTGGGTGCTGCTGAAGACTTGTTGGGTGCTGCTGAAGACTTGTTGGGTGCTGCTGAAGACTTGTTGGGTGCTGCTGAAGAATTCCTGGGTGCTGCTGAAGTCTTCCTGGTGAAGGCTTTCCGGGTGCTGAAGATTTCCTGGTTCCTGGTGAAGGCTTCCTGGTTGCTGCTGAAGGCTTCCTGGTTGCTGCTGAAGGTTTCATGGGTGCTGCTGAAGGCTTCTTAAATCAAGATAGCTCGAGTTACCTTTCCTTTCCTAGAATTTAACCCCCCGATTTTATATTTTTTTTACCGTGGTCAGCTCACGCTGCTGACTGTACCCGAAGGATGCTTCTCGGGGCCCCGGTTCTAGACCCGGCCTCCCGGTATAGATGGGTGGTGGCAAGTTGACACCGCCGATACTCACAACTTGCTGTTACAATCTTACCTGGAAAAGAAAGAGAAAGAAAGGTTAATTAGTCATAATGTTATGTGGCGTCAGTTGAAGAAACAATGTAAACACTATGTGGGTACAACACTCCACAGGGATTATAACAAAAAATTATTTTCTCCATTTATTATAGACACCACAGTGACATAGACACAACAGTTCACATAGATGATAGACACAACAGTTCACATAGATGATAGACACAACAGTTCACATAGATGATAGACACAACAGTTCACGTAGATGATAGACACAACAGTTCACATAGATAATAGACACAACAGTTCACATAGATGATAGACACAACAGTTCACATAGATGATAGACACAACAGTTCACATAGATGATAGACACAACAGTTCACGTAGATGATAGACACAACAGTTCACATAGATGATAGACACAACAGTTCACATAGATGATAGACACAACAGTTCACATAGATGATAGACACAACAGTTCACATAGATGATAGACACAACAGTTCACATAGATGATAGACACAACAGTTCACATAGATGATAGACACAACAGTTCACATAGATGATAGACACAACAGTTCACGTAGATGATAGACACAACAGTTCACGTAGATGATAGACACAACAGTTCACATAGATAATAGACACAACAATTCACATAGCTTATAGACAAATCAAAACATCGTATCGTTTGGACGCAGCAAATCTTTGAAGTCGAAATGAACCAAATTTTCAAGTGGGTGGTATAAAAAATTCTGGCTTTCAACGAGGGTTGAACAAAACAATATGATGTTCAACGAGGGTCGCAAAAAATCTGGCGTTCAACGTGGGTCGCAGAAAAACAATCTGGCGTTCAACGTGGGTCGCAGAAAAACAATCTGGCGTTCAACGTGGGTCGCAGAAAAACAATCTGGCGTTCAACGTGGGTCGCAGAAAAACAATCTGGCGTTCAACGTGGGTCGCAGAAAAACAATCTGGCGTTCAACGTGGGTCGCAGAAAAACAATCTGGCGTTCAACGTGGGTCGCAGAAAAACAATCTGGCGTTCAACGTGGGTCGCAGAAAAACAATCTGGCGTTCAACGTGGGTCGCAGAGGACAAATTCCAGTTGCTCCGCTGAGGAAACACTGACGATATAAAAAGATGGCAGCGAGTATGGAACATTTACAAACTACTCGACATAGAGAAAAAAGGGGAGCATAAGACACTTAGAGAGCGCTGTATGATCCTCGATGTGGGAAGATGTGGTTCTCGTGTTTCTCACCAGAAGTTATCAAATCAGAAGTCGTCCATAATGCATAATTAGGAACAAAAAGGCACAATACTGTGACTGGAACAATACACAAATAACCCGCACACAGCAGAGAGGAGGAGGAGGAGCTTACGACCGACAACGTTTCGGTCCGACTGGGACCATTTCCAAAGTCGCACAAAATAGTCCAAATCGGGCCGAAACGTCGCCGTAACCTCCTCCTCCTCTCTCATACATGCGTGATATTTGTGCATAGATTGTTTTGTTTTAGTTTCTAAGTTATTTTTGTGTTAACCAGAACTTTGATAGATCAGAGGTGTGCTGTTACCTTATGTGACAATTACTCTAGTGTGTCTGAATATTAAACACTTGGAGAGGGGGAGGGGGGAAGGGGGTACCTCGGGAGGTATCGCCTAAATTTAATCGGTATCGGTATAGGCATCGGCATTAAAATGTGAATCGGTTTTGGCAAAAATATTGGTATCTCATTACTCACAGGATTCGTTACCGGCACCTCCGCCGCCCCAACACTAACGTGCCCCACCAACTTTCATTTACCTTTTATCTCCTGCACATTCTTTCCCTACCTCCACCAGCCCCTACCCTTATACACCCCTTCTCTCCACCCCCTCACTCACTCCTGTCCCCTCACACATTCCTACTTGTGTGCATCCCTCCCTGCAGAGCCCAATGACCTTTTCAAGTTTAGTGCTTAACTTTGATAATACCTGGGTACCTGGAGGGTATTCCGGAGGTCAACGCCTCAGCAGCCCGGTCCATGACCGGGCTGCTGGAGGACGCAATCCAACGTGCGAATCATACAGCCCGACTAGTTGGGTACTGCCTGTAGGTATCTATTCAGCTCCCGCCTGAAGATAGCCGGGGTCTCCTGGTGATACCCCTTATGTATGCTGGGAGGCAGTTGAACAATCTTTGGCCCCTGACAATTATTATGTCTTTAGTGTACTCACAGGAGGCCTGGTCACAGACCGGGCCGCGGGGGCGTTGACCCCCGAAACTCTCTCCAGGTAAACTCCAGGTAAACAGCATCGCTGCTATTCATTGGGGAGATGTTGCACCACCTGCCGAGTCTTCTGCTTTCGTAGGGAGTGATTTTGGACAAGTCCCCTTTAGGATTTTCCAGGTGCAAATTTATGATGCATCTTTCTCGCCTGTATTCCAAAGAGTACAGGTCAAGGGACTTCAAAGGTCCCAGTAACTGAGGTGCTTGAATGTACTTATACGTGCAATTAAAATTCTCTGTATGTTCTCCAGATCTGCAATAATCATAACAATTAGTCTTGGAATGCTATTGTCTAATAAAATGAGGAACTAATGACAATACTGCTGGCTTGGATCCAATGGATACCTGAAGGTTTCCTGAAGGATACCTGATGGATAACTGAAGGATACCTGATGGATGCCTGAAGGATATCTGATGGATGCCTAAAGGATACCTTAAAGATATCTGAAGGATGCTTTCTTGGACCAGCGCCTCCGCGGCCCAGTCCCAGACCAGGCTTCCTGGTAGGCTAAAGACCTGATCAACCAGGCTGTTACCGTTGGCTGCACACAGTCCAACGTACGACCACAGCTGGCTAGTCAGGAACTGATTTAAATAACTTATCCAGTTTCTCTTGAAGATAGCAAGAGGGCGTTGAAGAGTCGGGGACCTCTGATACTCGGGTTGTTTCTTAATATACCTCTGCTTTTTACTGAAAGTACATTGTCTGCCAGGTGTGTTACCGCACAAGGAGTACTCCAGGGTGCAGGTTTGGCATCAGTTCCTAAAGTGTTTCCCAGGAATAAATTATGATGTACTTTTCTCGCTTACAATTATAGGCGAGAGTTGTATTGCAAGGAATACAACTGAAGAGACTTTATAGTGTTCCCAGTAGTTTAGATTTTTCACTGTGCAAGAAAGGTATAAAATACCAACAATATGAAAGGCAAGACACATGTGCAACATCTGGATATCTTTATTGTAGACGTTTCGCCATCCAGTGGCTTTATCAATACAGATTCTAGGACATAATTAGAAGACAGTAGAACTATATACAAAAGATGAGGTAATCAGTCCCTCAGCCTCATCTTTTGTATATAGTTCTACTGTCTTCTAATTATGTCCCAGAATCTGTATTGATAACGCCACTAGATGGCGAAACGTTTACAATAAAGATATCCAGATGTTGCACATGTGTCTTAACTTTCAGATTTTTCAATGACTGAATACGAGCAGTAAACAGTCTGTAATTTTTCTTGTTCACCAGTCTCACCTGTCTTGAAGGTGGTTGTCAATAATCCAGCCTTGAGATAAGAGGTTACTTGAAGAGCATCATCACTGACCTCAGCATCCCTTTGTTTTGAAAGTTCCAGTTATCTACACTATCATTTTCCTTATAGTAGCAACAGCATTATTCCCAAGTCTCGCTGGTGAAGCTTCTGCTCTTTTTAATGATTTGACTTTGTACTGTACCCCATTTCAGTCTTTATTTCCTCCATTCTTCCATTAGCGGAGAAATTGACACTTGTCCTCAATGATCATTATATTGTTGTCTGAGGAGCACTGAAAGACTATATCCTCTTGAAGATTCACAGTGTTTTCGATGGACGCCACTCTTAGTCAGTGTCGTGTCAGCAAAGGATGTTACTGAGGTATGATTTATGTCCTTGTCTATGTCGGATATAAGAATGAGAAACAAGTGTGGTGAGCAGTATTTTCAGGAACAGAGCTTTTCACTGTGGCAGCCTCTAACATCACTCTGTTTACTACTACTCTCTGGGGTCCATTTGTTAAGAAGTTAACAATCCATGTGTTCAATTTACCAGTTATTCCTTTTGCACACATTTTGTGTTATCACACCATGGTCGTGCTCATCGAAGATTTTTGCGAAATCACTGTACACAACATCAGCATTTAACTTGTCTTTCAGTGCATCCAAGACCATATGATAATGGTCTAGTAATTGTGAAAGGCAGGAGTGACCTGCTCTAAATATATTCCGTCTTGGATTGTGCAGTTGTTGTGATTCCATGTTGTTGACACTCTTGCTTCTTAGGACCCGTTCAAAAATTCTGATGTGTGAAGTTTGTGCTATTCATTTAAAGTTTTTCTCACAGCTTAGCTGCCACCATCGTGGCAGTGTTTATTTAATGACTGTAGGATGACACAAGTATCAAGACTCCGCAGAATACTTAAAGCCCGATATCATTTATTATTATTATTTTTTTTTTAATTTGCAATATGTCTGATCCTGGGACAGAATGTGAATGTAATTTTTTTCTCTCTCTCTACATGACATTTTTGTGGTCCTAAAACGAACTGTCTTCATATTTTTAATTCTTAAAATTTATTTAATCCTTTCTCAATAATAAACTCCATGTATTATTCACTGGTAATCTCTCTCTACGTTACATTCTCTGCATCATTCACTTCCTTCCGTTCACCATTATTTACTCCCTTCATCTCTATTATTTACTTCCTATATCTTTCCATTATTCACTCTGCTTATCTCTATTATTTACTTCGTTTCTGGCACTTCCTCATTCAACCAGGCTGTAATGGATATGTGGGCCAGCAGCAAGAGACTGGTTGACCAGGCAAGTGTAGACAAGCCTGGCCTAGGGCCGGGCTACGGGGGTAAAAAAAAAAAACTTCAAACTTATCAAAAGTATATCAAGGGAATCCTCGCCCCAGTCCTCACCCACAACCTTCTGCTCCTCGCCCCAGTCCTCACCCACAACCTTCTACTGCTCACCCCAGTCCTCACCCACAACCTTCTACTGCTCGCCCCAGTCCTCACCCACAACCTTCTGCTCCTCGCCCCAGTCCTCACCCACAACCTTCTGCTCCTCGCCCCAGTCCTCACCCACAACCTTCTGCTCGCCCCAGTCCTCACCCACAACCTTCTACTGCTCGCCCCAGTCCTCACCCACAACCTTCTGCTCGCCCCAGTCCTCACCCACAACCTTCTGCTAGCCCCAGTCCTCACCCACAACCTTCTACTGCTCGCCCCAGTCCTCACCCACAACCTTCTACTGCTCGCCCCAGTCCTCACCCACAACCTTCTACTGCTCGCCCCAGTCCTCACCCACAACCTTCTACTGCTCGCCCCAGTCCTCACCCACAACCTTCTGCTCGTCCCAGTCCTCACCCACAACCTTCTGCTCGCCCCAGTCCTCACCCACAACCTTCTGCTCGCCCCAGTCCTCACCCACAACCTTCTGCTCGCCCCAGTCCTTACCCACAACCTTCTACTGCTCGCCCCAGTCCTCACCCACAACCTTCTACTGCTCGCCCCAGTCCTCACCCACAACCTTCTACTGCTCGCCCCAGTCCTCACCCACAACCTTCTACTGCTCACCCCAGTCCTCACCCACAACCTTCTACTGCTCACCCCAGTCCTCACCCACAACCTTCTACTGCTCACCCCAGTCCTCACCCACAACCTTCTACTGCTCACCCCAGTCCTCACCCACAACCTTCTACTGCTCGCCCCAGTCCTCACCCACAACCTTCTACTGCTCGCCCCAGTCCTCACCCACAACCTTCTACTCCTCGCCCCAGTCCTCACCCACAACCTTCTGCTCGCCCCAGTCCTCACCCACAACCTTCTACTGCTCACCCCAGTCCTCACCCACAACCTTCTACTGCTCACCCCAGTCCTCACCCACAACCTGCTACTGCTCGCCCCAGTCCTCACCCACAATCTTCTACTGCTCGCCCCAGTCCTCACCCACAACCTCCTACTCCTCGCCCCAGTCCTCACCCACAACCTTCTGCTCGCCCCAGTCCTCACCCACAACCTTCTGCTCGCCCCAGTCCTCACCCACAACCTTCTACTGCTCACCCCAGTCCTCACCCACAACCTTCTACTGCTCACCCCAGTCCTCACCCACAACCTTCTGCTCGCCCCAGTCCTCACCCACAACCTTCTACTGCTCGCCCCAGTCCTCACCCACAACCTTCTACTCCTCGCCCCAGTCCTCACCCACAACCTTCTGCTCGCCCCAGTCCTCACCCACAACCTTCTACTGCTCACCCCAGTCCTCACCCACAACCTTCTACTGCTCACCCCAGTCCTCACCCACAACCTTCTACTGCTCGCCCCAGTCCTCACCCACAACCTTCTACTGCTCGCCCCAGTCCTCACCCACAACCTTCTGCTCGCCCCAGTCCTCACCCACAACCTTCTACTGCTCGCCCCAGTCCTCACCCACAACCTTCTACTGCTCGCCCCAGTCCTCACCCACAACCTTCTACTGCTCGCCCCAGTCCTCACCCACAACCTACTGCTCGCCCCAGTCCTCACCCACAACCTTCTACTGCTCGCCCCAGTCCTCACCCACAACCTTCTGCTCGCCCCAGTCCTCACCCACAACCTTCTACTGCTCGCCCCAGTCCTCACCCACAACCTTCTACTGCTCGCCCCAGTCCTCACCCACAACCTTCTACTGCTCGCCCCAGTCCTCACCCACAACCTTCTACTGCTCGCCCCAGTCCTCACCCACAAACTTCTACTGCTCGCCCCAGTCCTCACCCACAACCTTCTACTGCTCGCCCCAGTCCTCACCCACAACCTTCTACTCCTCGCCCCAGTCCTCACCCACAACCTTCTACTGCTCGCCCCAGTCCTCACCCACAACCTTCTACTCCTCGCCCCAGTCCTCACCCACAACCTTCTACTCCTCGCCCCAGTCCTCACCCACAACCTACTGCTCGCCCCAGTCCTCACCCATAACCTTCTACTGCTCGCCCCAGTCCTCACCCACAACCTTCTACTCGCCCCAGTCCTCACCCACAACCTTCTACTGCTCGCCCCGGTCCTCACCCACAACCTTCTACTCCTCGCCCCAGTCCTCACCCACAACCTTCTACTGCTCGCCCCAGTCCTCATCCACAACCTTCTACTGCTCGCCCCAGTCCTCACCCACAACCTTCTACTCCTCGCCCCAGTCCTCACCCACAACCTTCTACTGCTCCCCTAGTCCTCACCCACAACCTTTTGCTCCTCGCCCCAGTCCTCACCCACAACCTTCTACTGCTCGCCCCAGTCCTCACCCACAACCTTTTGCTCCTCGCCCGAGTCCTCAACCACAACCTTGTCCTCCTCGCCCCAGTCCTCACCCACAACCTTCTACTGCTCGCCCCAGTCCTCACCCACAACCTTGTACTCCTCGCCCCAGTCCTCACCCACAACCTTCTACTGCTCGCCCCAGTCCTCACCCACAACCTTCTACTGCTCACCCCAGTCCTCACCCACAACCTTCTACTGCTCGCCCCAGTCCTCACCCACAACCTTCTGCTCCTCGCCCCAGTCCTCACCCACAACCTTCTACTGCTCGCCCCACTCCTCACCCACAACCTTCTACTCGCCCCAGTCCTCACCCACAACCTTCTACTGCTCGCCCCAGTCCTCACCCACAACCTTCTACTCGCCCCAGTCCTCACCCACAACCTTCTACTGCTCACCCCAGTCCTCACCCACAACCTTCTACTGCTCCTCCCAGTCCTCACCCACAACCTTCTACTGCTCGCCCCAGTCCTCACCCACAACCTTCTACTCGCCCCAGTCCTCACCCACAACCTTCTACTGCTCGCCCCAGTCCTCACCCACAACATTCTACTGCTCCCCCCAGTCCTCACCCACAACCTTCTACTGCTCGCCCCAGTCCTCACCCACAACCTTCTACTCGCCCCAGTCCTCACCCACAACCTTCTACTGCTCGCCCCAGTCCTCACCCACAACCTTCTACTCGCCCCAGTCCTCACCCACAACCTTCTACTGCTCCCCCCAGTCCTCACCCACAACCTTCTACTCGCCCCAGTCCTCACCCACAACCTTCTACTGCTCGCCCCAGTCCTCACCCACAACCTTCTACTCGCCCCAGTCCTCACCCACAACCTTCTACTGCTCCCCCCAGTCCTCACCCACAACCTTCTACTGCTCCCCCCAGTCCTCACCCACAACCTTCTACTGCTCACCCCAGTCCTCACCCACAACCTTCTGCTCGCCCCAGTCCTCACCCACAACCTTCTGCTCGCCCCAGTCCTCACCCACAACCTTCTGCTCGCCCCAGTCCTCACCCACAACCTTCTGCTCGCCCCAGTCCTCACCCACAACCTTCTGCTCGCCCCAGTCCTCACCCACAACCTTCTGCTCGCCCCAGTCCTCACCAACAACCTTCTACTGCTCGCCCCAGTCCTCACCCACAACCTTCTACTGCTCGCCCCAGTCCTCACCCACAACCTTCTGCTCGCCCCAGTCCTCACCCACAACCTTCTGCTCGTCCCAGTCCTCACCCACAACCTTCTGCTCGTCCCAGTCCTCACCCACAACCTTCTACTGCTCGCCCCAGTCCTCACCCACAACCTTTTGCTCCTCGCCCCAGTCCTCACCCACAACCTTCTACTGCTCGCCCCAGTCCTCACCCACAACCTTCTACTGCTCACCCCAGTCCTCACCCACAACCTTCTACTGCTCGCCCCAGTCCTCACCCACAACCTTCTGGTCCTCGCCCCAGTCCTCACCCACAACCTTCTACTGCTCGCCCCAGTCCTCACCCACAACCTTCTACTCGCCCCAGTCCTCACCCACAACCTTCTACTGCTCGCCCCAGTCCTCACCCACAACCGTCTACTCGCCCCAGTCCTCACCCCCAACCTTCTACTGCTCCCCCCAGTCCTCACCCACAACCTTCTACTCGCCCCAGTCCTCACCCACAACCTTCTACTGCTCGCCCCAGTCCTCACCCACAACCTTCTACTCGCCCCAGTCCTCACCCACAACCTTCTACTGCTCCCCCCAGTCCTCACCCACAACCTTCTACTGCTCCCCCCAGTCCTCACCCACAACCTTCTACTGCTCACCCCAGTCCTCACCCACAACCTTCTGCTCGCCCCAGTCCTCACTCACAACCTTCTGCTCGCCCCAGTCCTCACCCACAACCTTCTGCTCGCCCCAGTCCTCACCCACAACCTTCTGCTCGCCCCAGTCCTCACCCACAACCTTCTGCTCGCCCCAGTCCTCACCCACAACCTTCTGCTCGCCCCAGTCCTCACCAACTACCTTCTACTGCTCGCCCCAGTCCTCACCCACAACCTTCTACTGCTCGCCCCAGTCCTCACCCACAACCTTCTGCTCGCCCCAGTCCTCACCCACAACCTTCTGCCCGTCCCAGTCCTCACCCACAACCTTCTGCTCGTCCCAGTCCTCACCCACAACCTTCTACTGCTCGCCCCAGTCCTCACCCACAACCTTCTACTGCTCGCCCCAGTCCTCACCCACAACCTTCTACTGCTCGCCCCAGTCCTCACCCACAACCTTCTACTCCTCGCCCCAGTCCTCACCCACAACCTTCTGCTCGCCCCAGTCCTCACCCACAACCTTCTACTGCTCACCCCAGTCCTCACCCACAACCTTCTACTGCTCACCCCAGTCCTCACCCACAACCTTCTACTGCTCGCCCCAGTCCTCACCCACAACCTTCTACTGCTCGCCCCAGTCCTCACCCACAACCTTCTGCTCGCCCCAGTCCTCACCCACAACCTTCTACTGCTCGCCCCAGTCCTCACCCACCACCTTCTACTGCTCGCCCCAGTCCTCACCCACAACCTTCTACTGCTCGCCCCAGTCCTCACCCACAACCTTCTACTGCTCGCCCCAGTCCTCACCCACAACCTTCTACTGCTCGCCCCAGTCCTCACCCACAACCTTCTGCTCGCCCCAGCCCTCACCCACAACCTTCTACTGCTCGCCCCAGTCCTCACCCACAACCTTCTACTGCTCGCCCCAGTCCTCACCCACAACCTTCTACTGCTCGCCCCAGTCCTCACCCACAACCTTCTACTGCTCGCCCCAGTCCTCACCCACAACCTTCTACTGCTCGCCCCAGTCCTCACCCACAACCTTCTACTCCTCGCCCCAGTCCTCACCCACAACCTTCTACTGCTCGCCCCAGTCCTCACCCACAACCTTCTACTCCTCGCCCCAGTCCTCACCCACAACCTTCTACTGCTCGCCCCAGTCCTCACCCACAACCTTCTACTCCTCGCCCCAGTCCTCACCCACAACCTTCTACTGCTCGCCCCAGTCCTCACCCACAACCTACTGCTCGCCCCAGTCCTCACCCATAACCTTCTACTGCTCGCCCCAGTCCTCACCCACAACCTTCTACTCGCCCCAGTCCTCACCCACAACCTTCTACTGCTCGCCCCGGTCCTCACCCACAACCTTCTACTCCTCGCCCCAGTCCTCACCCACAACCTTCTACTGCTCGCCCCAGTCCTCACCCACAACCTTCTACTGCTCGCCCCAGTCCTCACCCACAACCTTCTACTCCTCGCCCCAGTCCTCACCCACAACCTTCTACTGCTCCCCCAGTCCTCACCCACAACCTTTTGCTCCTCGCCCCAGTCCTCACCCACAACCTTCTACTGCTCGCCCCAGTCCTCACCCACAACCTTTTGCTCCTCGCCCCAGTCCTCACCCACAACCTTTTGCTCCTCGCCCCAGTCCTCACCCACAACCTTCTACTGCTCGCCCCAGTCCTCACCCACAACCTTCTGCTGCTCGCCCCAGTCCTCACCCACACCGTTCTGCTGGTCGCCCCAGTCCTCACCCACAACCTTCTACTGCTCACCCCAGTCCTCACCCACAACCTTCTGCTGCTCGCCCCAGTCCTCACCCACAACCTTCTGCTCCTCGCCCCAGTCCTCACCCACAACCTTCTACTGCTCGCCCCAGTCCTCACCCACAACCTTCTACTCGCCCCAGTCCTCACCCACAACCTTCTACTGCTCGCCCCAGTCCTCACCCACAACCTTCTACTCGCCCCAGTCCTCACCCACAACCTTCTACTGCTCACCCCAGTCCTCACCCACAACCTTCTACTGCTCCTCCCAGTCCTCACCCACAACCTTCTACTGCTCGCCCCAGTCCTCACCCACAACCTTCTACTCGCCCCAGTCCTCACCCACAACCTTCTACTGCTCGCCCCAGTCCTCACCCACAACATTCTACTGCTCCCCCCAGTCCTCACCCACAACCTTCTACTGCTCGCCCCAGTCCTCACCCACAACCTTCTACTCGCCCCAGTCCTCACCCACAACCTTCTACTGCTCGCCCCAGTCCTCACCCACAACCTTCTACTCGCCCCAGTCCTCACCCACAACCTTCTACTGCTCCCCCCAGTCCTTACCCACAACCTTCTACTCGCCCCAGTCCTCACCCACAACCTTCTACTGCTCGCCCCAGTCCTCACCCACAACCTTCTACTCGCCCCAGTCCTCACCCACAACCTTCTACTGCTCCCCCCAGTCCTCACCCACAACCTTCTACTGCTCCCCCCAGTCCTCACCCACAACCTTCTACTGCTCACCCCAGTCCTCACCCACAATCTTCTGCTCGCCCCAGTCCTCACCCACAACCTTCTGCTCGCCCCAGTCCTCACCCACAACCTTCTGCTCGCCCCAGTCCTCACCCACAACCTTCTGCTCGCCCCAGTCCTCACCCACAACCTTCTGCTCGCCCCAGTCCTCACCCACAACCTTCTGCTCGCCCCAGTCCTCACCAACAACCTTCTACTGCTCGCCCCAGTCCTCACCCACAACCTTCTACTGCTCGCCCCAGTCCTCACCCACAACCTTCTGCTCGCCCCAGTCCTCACCCACAACCTTCTGCTCGTCCCAGTCCTCACCCACAACCTTCTGCTCGTCCCAGTCCTCACCCACAACCTTCTACTGCTCGCCCCAGTCCTCACCCACAACCTTTTGCTCCTCGCCCCAGTCCTCACCCACAACCTTCTACTGCTCGCCCCAGTCCTCACCCACAACCTTCTACTGCTCACCCCAGTCCTCACCCACAACCTTCTACTGCTCGCCCCAGTCCTCACCCACAACCTTCTGCTCCTCGCCCCAGTCCTCACCCACAACCTTCTACTGCTCGCCCCAGTCCTCACCCACAACCTTCTACTCGCCCCAGTCCTCATCCACAACCTTCTACTGCTCGCCCCAGTCCTCACCCACAACCTTCTACTCACCCCAGTCCTCACCCACAACCTTCTACTGCTCACCCCAGTCCTCACCCACAACCTTCTACTGCTCCTCCCAGTCCTCACCCACAACCTTCTACTGCTCGCCCCAGTCCTCACCCACAACCTTCTACTCGCCCCAGTCCTCACCCACAACCTTCTACTGCTCGCCCCAGTCCTCACCCACAACATTCTACTGCTCCCCCCAGTCCTCACCCACAACCTTCTACTGCTCGCCCCAGTCCTCACCCACAACCTTCTACTCGCCCCAGTCCTCACCCACAACCTTCTACTGCTCGCCCCAGTCCTCACCCACAACCTTCTACTCGCCCCAGTCCTCACCCACAACCTTCTACTGCTCCCCCCAGTCCTCACCCACAACCTTCTACTCGCCCCAGTCCTCACCCACAACCTTCTACTGCTCGCCCCAGTCCTCACCCACAACCTTCTACTCGCCCCAGTCCTCACCCACAACCTTCTACTGCTCCCCCCAGTCCTCACCCCCAACCCTCTTCTGCTCCCCCCAGTCCTCACCCACAACCTTCTACTGCTCACCCCAGTCCTCACCCACAACCTTCTGCTCGCCCCAGTCCTCACCCACAACCTTCTGCTCGCCCCAGTCCTCACCCACAACCTTCTGCTCGCCCCAGTCCTCACCCACAACCTTCTGCTCGCCCCAGTCCTCACCCACAACCTTCTGCTCGCCCCAGTCCTCACCCACAACCTTCTGCTCGCCCCAGTCCTCACCCACAACCTTCTACTGCTCGCCCCAGTCCTCAGCCACAACCTTCTACTGCTCGCCCCAGTCCTCACCCACAACCTTCTGCTCGCCCCAGTCCTCACCCACAACCTTCTGCTAGCCCCAGTCCTCACCCACAACCTTCTGCTCGTCCCAGTCCTCACCCACAACCTTCTACTCCTCGCCCCAGTCCTCACCCACAACCTTCTGCTCGCCCCAGTCCTCACCCACAACCTTCTACTGCTCGCCTCTCTTATTAAGCTCACTAAACTTACATTAACCTCACCATAAGACTGAGTCAGTCAACAGGCGAAGTAATTTGAACATGACGCCCACATCAGGTCCACACCACGCCCGCATCACACCCACACCACGCCAACATCACACCCACACCACGCCCGCATCACACCCACACCACGCCCGCATCACACTCACACCACGCCCGCATCACACCCACACCACGCCCGCATCACGCCCACACCACGCCCGCATCACGCCCACACAACGCCCGCATCACGCCCGCATCACGCCCACACCACGCCCGCATCACGCCCGCATCGTGCCCACACAACGCCTCCATCACGCCCGCATCACGTCCACACCACGCCTGCATCACGCCCGCATCACGTCCACACTACGCCCGCATCACGCCCACACCACTCCCACATCACGCCCGCATCACGCCCACCCCACACTCTCGCCACGTCCACACCACGCCCGCATCATGCCCACACCACGCCCGCATCACGCCCTGTTAACAATGACCAACACTTTTAACAGTGACCAATACAGTTAGCAGTGACCAACACTGTTAGCAGTGACCAACACTATTAGCAGTGACCAACAATGTTAACAGTGACCAACGCTCTTAGCAGTGATCAACACTGTTAACAGTGACCAACGCTCTTAGCAGTGACCAACATTGTTAACGATGACCAACACTGTTAGCAGTGACCAATACTCACTGCTAACAGTGACCAACTGTTAGCAGTGACCAACACTTTACAGTGACCAACTCTGTTAACAGTGACCAACACTGTTAGCAGTGACCAACACTCTTAGCAGTGACCAACAGTGTTAACAGTGACCAACATTTAGCAGTGAAAAACACTCATTGTTAATAGTGACCAATACTCATTGTTAATAGTGACCAATACTTACTGTTAGCAGTGACCACCACTCACTGTTAAAACTGAACAACACTTACTGTTAACAGCGACCAACACTCACTGTTAACAGTGACCAATACTCACTGTTAACAGTGACCAACACTCACTGTTAACAGTGACCAACACTCACTGTTAACAGCTACCAATACTGACTGTTAACAGTGACCAACACTCACTGTTAATAGCGACCAATACTCACCGTTAGCACTGACCAACAGTTACTGATAATAGTGACCAATATTCACTGTTAACAGTGACCAACACTCAGTGTTAACAGTGATCAACATTCCCTCTTAATAGTGACCAAAGCTCACTGTTAGCAGTCACCAACACTCACAGTTAACATTTACCAACACTCACTGTTAACAGTGACCAACACTCAATGATAATAGTGACCAGTAGTCACTGTTAACAGTGACCAACACTGTTAATAGTGACTAACACTCACTCTTAACAGTGACCAACACTGTTAATGGTGACCAATAACTGTTAATAGTGACCAACACTCACTGTTAGCAGTCACCAACACTCACAGTTAACAGTTACCAACACTCACTGTTAACAGTGACCAACATTCAGTGTTAGCAGTGACCAACACAACTGTTAATAGTGACCAATAACTGTTAACAGTGACCAACACTCACTGTTAGCAGTGACCAACACAACTGTTAATAGTGACCAATGACTTAACAGTGAACACTCACTGTTAGCAGTGACTAACACTCACCATTAACAGTGACAAGAAGAGTTCAAACAATGACACATCAGAGTTCAGTGACACATCAGGGTTCAGTGACACATCAGGGTTCAGTGACACATCAGAGTTCAGTGACACATCAGATTTCAGTGACACATCAGATTTCAATGACACATCGGAGTTCAATGACATATCAGAGTTCAATGGCACATCACAGTTCAATGACACACCAGAGTTCAATGACACATCAGAGTTCAATGACACATCAGAGTTCAATGACACACCAGAGTTCAATGACACACCAGAGTTCAGTGACACACAAGAGTTCAATGACACATCAGATTTCAATGTCACATCAGATTTCAGTGGCACATTAGAGTTCAGTGACACATCAGTGTTCAGTGACACATCAGTGTTCAGTGACACATCAGTGTTCAGTGACACATAAGTTCAGTGACACATCAGAGTTCAATGACACGTCAGAGTTCAATGACACACCAGAGTCCAGTGACATCAGAGTTCAGTGACACATCAGAGTCCAGTGACATCAGAGTTCAGTGACACACCTGAGTTCAGTGACACATCAGAGTCCAGTGACACATCAGAGTCCAGTGACACATCAGAGTTCAGTGACACATCAGAGTTCAGTGACACACCTGAGTTCAGTGACACATCAGAGTCCAGTGACACATCAGAGTCCAGTGACACATCAGAGTCCAGTGGCACATCAGAGTTCAGTGACACACCTGAGTTCAGTGACACACTTGAGTTCAGTGACACACCTGAGTTCAGTGACACAGAGTTCAATGACACATCAGAGTACAATGACACATCAGAGTTCAATGACACATCAGAGTACAATGACACATCAGTGTTCAGTGACACATAAGTTCAGTGGCACATCAGAGTTCAATGACACATCACAGTTCAGTGGCACATCAGAGTTCAATGACACATCACAGTTCAGTGACACGTCAGAGTTCAATGACACATCGGAGTTCAGTGACACATCAGAGTTCAATGACACACCAGAGTTCAATGACACATCACAGTTCAGTGACACGTCAGAGTTCAATGACACATCAGAGTTCAGTGACACATCAGAGTTCAATGACACACCAGAGTTCAGTGACACATCAGAGTCCAGTGACACATCAGAGTTCAGTGACACATCAGAGTTCAGTGACACATCAGAGTTCAATGACACATCAGAGTTCAGTGACACACCTGAGTTCAAAGACACATCAGAGTTCAATGACACATCAGAGTCCAGTGGCACATCAGAGTTCAGTGACACACCTGAGTTCAGTGACACATCAGAGTTCAGTGACACATCAGAGTTCAGTGACATATCAGAGTTCAGTGACACATCAGAACTTAAATAATGGCACAAGAGTATTCAAACAAGACAAGTTCTCAAACAATAGGTGTTGGAAAACAACAGTGAGACAAAGACTGGTAATCAAGTCTTCTCAGTAAACAAGAAATTCTTGGAGATTTTTTATCATTCTCAGTCACCACCAACACTATCATTCTCAGTCACCACCAACACTATCATTCTCAGTCACCACCAACACTATCATTCTGTCACCAACAACACTATCATTCTCAGTCACCACCAACACTATCATTCTCAGTCACCATCAACACTATCATTCTCAGTCACCAACACTATCATTCTCAGTCACCACCAACACTATCATTCTGTCACCAACAACACTATCATTCTCAGTCACCACCAACACTATCATTCTCAGTCACCACCAACACTATCATTCTCAGTCACCATCAACACTATCATTCTGTCACCACCAACACTATCATTCTCAGTCACCACCAACACTATCATTCTCAGTCACCATCAACACTATCATTCTCAGTCACCAACACTATCATTCTCAGTCACCATCAACACTATCATTCTCAGTCACCACCAACACTATCATTCTGTCACCACCAACACTATCATTCTCAGTCACCACCAACACTATCATTCTCAGTCACCATCAACACTATCATTCTCAGTCACCACCAACACTATCATTCTCAGTCACCATCAACACTATCATTCTCAGTCACCACCAACACTATCATTCTCAGTCACCATCAACACTATCATTCTCAGTCACCACCAACACTATCATTCTCAGTCACCACCAACACTATCATTCTCAGTCACCATCAACACTATCATTCTCAGTCACCACCAACACTATCATTCTCAGTCACCACCAACACTATCATTCTCAGTCACCACCAACACTATCATTCTCAGTCACCATCAACACTATCATTCTCAGTCACCACCAACACTCATTCTCAGTCACCACCAACACTATCATTCTCAGTCACCACCAACACTATCATTCTCAGTCACCACCAACACTATCATTCTCAGTCACCATCAACACTATCATTCTCAGTCACCACCAACACTATCATTCTCAGTCACCA
Organism: Cherax quadricarinatus; assembly: GCF_038502225.1. NCBI lineage: Eukaryota > Metazoa > Arthropoda > Malacostraca > Decapoda > Parastacidae > Cherax > Cherax quadricarinatus. The sequence continues at coordinate 36,136,460 of NC_091293.1, read as the reverse complement.
TCAACACTATCATTCTCAGTCACCATCAACACTATCATTCTCAGTCACCACCAACACTATCATTCTCAGTCACCATCAACACTATCATTCTCAGTCACCACCAACACTCATTCTCAGTCACCATCAACACTATCATTCTCAGTCACCACCAACACTCATTCTCAGTCACCACCAACACTATCATTCTCAGTCACCACCAACACTATCATTCTCAGTCACCACCAACACTATCATTCTCAGTCACCACCAACACTATCATTCTCAGTCACCATCAACACTATCATTCTCAGTCACCACCAACACTATCATTCTGTCACCACCAACACTATCATTCTCAGTCACCACCAACACTATCATTCTCAGTCACCATCAACACTATCATTCTCAGTCACCACCAACACTATCATTCTCAGTCACCATCAACACTATCATTCTCAGTCACCACCAACACTATCATTCTCAGTCACCACCAACACTATCATTCTCAGTCACCATCAACACTATCATTCTCAGTCACCACCAACACTATCATTCTCAGTCACCACCAACACTATCATTCTCAGTCACCACCAACACTATCATTCTCAGTCACCATCAACACTATCATTCTCAGTCACCACCAACACTCATTCTCAGTCACCACCAACACTATCATTCTCAGTCACCACCAACACTATCATTCTCAGTCACCATCAACACTATCATTCTCAGTCACCACCAACACTATCATTCTCAGTCACCATCAACACTATCATTCTCAGTCACCATCAACACTATCATTCTCAGTCACCACCAACACTATCATTCTCAGTCACCATCAACACTATCATTCTCAGTCACCACCAACACTCATTCTCAGTCACCATCAACACTATCATTCTCAGTCACCACCAACACTCATTCTCAGTCACCACCAACACTATCATTCTCAGTCACCACCAACACTATCATTCTCAGTCACCACCAACACTATCATTCTCAGTCACCACCAACACTATCATTCTCAGTCACCACCAACACTATCATTCTCAGTCACCACCAACACTATCATTCTCAGTCACCACCAACACTATCATTCTCAGTCACCATCAACACTATCATTCTCAGTCACCACCAACACTATCATTCTCAGTCACCACCAACACTATCATTCTCAGTCACCAACAACACTATCATTCTCAGTCACCACCAACACTATCATTCTCAGTCACCACCAACACTGTGGTATAAACCTTGGTTTAGAAAGACACGTAAGCCCATGGAACAGCCCTCTCAGCAGTTCATGGTGCTCCCATGTGTTGATTTTGCCACGAATACTCGCCGGGCACTTGCTAAGAGTAACATCAACGTTTCTACCATAAACACATCATTTATCAAAGACCTCACGACGAAACGCAGCTCCCACATCTAACTTCCACAGCAGGCGTCTACACCATCCCTTGTGGATTCTGTCCCAAGAAATATGTAGGCGAGACAGGCAGAGATCTAGCGGTCTGCCTGAACGAGCATCGAAGTGCCTGTAACAGAGACGATTTAAGGTACGTCTGTGTTCTCCACGGGGCATCTGATGAACTGGGATGAGGCACAACTCGTTCTCACCGAATCAGACCTCAGACGCCGACGGTGTCTAGAAGCCTTGCTAATCGACGTCACCGACACAATAGAACGTAACACTGGAAACCACAAAATTTCTAAAACATGAGCATACGTGATACTCAAACAAGCTAAGCACCACCAACCCAACAACACAGGTGTCACATGATCTCATCGTCTACCCGTCCTTACATGACATTCTTCAGGTTACCATGTGTCACTCACACCTCACTCTCCGCCTATATATGTCTTTCTATCTCCTTTGCTATACCTTTGAAGAGTTTCGATAGTTTATCTACTCTCTGAGCCAGGCCATGGGCCAGGCTCGTCTGGTGCTTGCCTAGTCAACCAGGCTGTTACTACTGGAGGCTCACTGCCCCACATATCCATCACAGCCTAGCTGATCTGGCACCTGGTGAAGATACTTGTCTAGTTTCCTCTTGAAGGCTTCTACACTTGTTCCAGCAGTTTCTGATATCTTCTGGTAAGATGTTGAAAAGTCTGGGATGCTGGATGTTGATACAGTGTTCCCTTATTGTCCCCACCGCACCCCTGCTCCTCACTGGGTTTATTTTACACTTCCTCCCATATTTCTCACTCCAGTATGTTGTTATGGCAGTGTGCAGATTTGGGACCAAGCCCTCGAGTACCTTCCAGGTATATATTATCATGTACCTCTCTCTTCTCCGCTCCAATGAGTACATGTTCAAGACTTGAAGGCGTTCCCAGTAGTTTAGGTGCTTTACTGGCTCAATGTGAGCCGTAAACTATCACTTGACCTAACACTTGTTGAATCTGTATCTACTGATATCTTACTTAGATGTGCTGCCTCTCTATTACATATGTCACCCTGGGGGATGGTGACTCCCACGTGAGAGAGGTTCCAGCTCTGCTGGAAGGAAACCTTGGAAGCTGCCGTAGCTAACGAGGACACAGCAACATACTGGACGATATCCTTATCTTCTTATTGAAGTCTCCCAGCTAAGGCTGACACTACTGAAGTCTTCCAGCTCAGGCTGACACTGCTGAAGTCTCCCAGCTCAGGCTGACGCTGATGAAGTCTGCCAGCTCAGAATGACACTAGTGAAGTCTCTCAGTTATGTTTGACATTACTGAAGTCTCCCAGTTCAGGCTAACACTACTGAAGTCTCCCAGCTCAGGATGACACTACTGAAGTCTCCCAGCTAAGGCTGACACTACTGAAGTCTCCCAGCTCAGGCCGACACTAAAGTGTCCCAGCTCAGGCTGACACTACTAAAGTCTCTCAGCTCAGGCTGACACTACTGAAGTCTCTCAGCTCAGGCTGACACTACTGAAGTCTCCCAGCTCAGGCTGACACTACTGAAGTCTCCCAGCTCAGGCTGACACTACTGAAGTCTCCCAGCTCAGGCTGACACTACTGAAGTCTCCCAGCTCAGGCTGACACTACTGAAGTCTCCCAGCTCAGGCTGACACTACTGAAATCTCTCAGCTCAGGCTGACACTATTGAAGTCTCCCAGCTCAGGATGACACTATTGAAGTCTCCCAGCTCAGGATGACACTACTGAAGTCTCCCAGCTAAGGCTGACACTACTGAAGTCTCCCAGCTCAGGCCGACACTAAAGTGTCCCAGCTCAGGCTGACACTACTAAAGTCTCTCAGCTCAGGCCGACACTACTGAAATCTCCCAGCTCAGGCCGACACTACTGAAGTCTCCCAGCTCAGGCTGACACTAAAGTGTCCCAGCTCAGGCTGACACTACTAAAGTCTCTCAGCTCAGGCTGACACTACTGAAGTCTCTCAGCTCAGGCTGACACTACTGAAGTCTCCCAGCTCAGGCTGACACTACTGAAGTCTCTCAGCTCAGGCTGACACTACTGAAGTCTCCCAGCTCAGGCTGACACTACTGAAGTCTCAGCTCAGCTCAGTCTCCCAGCCTGACACTAAAGTGTCCCAGCTCAGGCTGACACTACTGAAGTCTCTCAGCTCAGGCTGACACTACTGAAGTCTCCCAGCTCAGGCTGACACTACTGAAGTCTCTCAGCTCAGGCTGACACTACTGAAGTCTCCCAGCTCAGGCTGACACTACTGAAGTGTCCCAGCTCAGGCTGACACTACTGAAGTCTCCCAGCTCAGGCTGACACTACTGAAGTCTCTCAGCTCAGGCCGACACTACTGAAGTCTCCTAGCTCAGGCTGACACTGAAGTCTCTCAGCTCAGGCTGACACTACTGAAGTCTCTCAGCTCAGGCTGACACTACTGAAGTCTCCCAGCTCAGGCTGACACTACTGAAGTCTCCCAGCTCAGGCTGACACTACTGAAGTCTCTCAGCTCAGGCTGACACTACTGAAGTCTCCCAGCTCAGGCTGACACTACTGAAGTCTCCCAGCTCAGGCTGACACTACTGAAGTCTCCCAGCTCAGGCTGACACTACTGAAGTCTCCCAGCTCAGGCTGACACTACTGAAGACTCCCAGCTCAGGCTGACACTACTGAAGTCTCCCAGCTCAGCCTGACACTACTGAAGACTCCCAGCTCAGGCTGACACTACTGAAGTCTCCCAGCTCAGGCTGACACTACTGAAGACTCCCAGCTCAGGCTGACACTACTGAAGTCTGCCAGCTCAGGCTGACACTACTGAAGTCTCCCAGCTCAGGCAGACACTACTGAAATCTCTCAGCTCAGGCTGACACTACTAAAGGCGAAACGTTTCGGAATAAAGATACCTAACTATTGCATATGTGTCTCATTTATCAACGTGTGTGTTTTGCCTACCACTGTCATCTTCACTGTCAGACGCTGCAACACAACGGTATCTTGGTACAGAAAACACCTTGACAACTTTTTCAGGTGAGAAAGGATAGATTAGAGAGGGACGTGACCTCTCAGTGATTACAGTCTTTTTTCCAGCAGTGAACTGCGTCTCCGTACTGTTGCTTCACCTTTATATCGTCCTAGACTATGAAGTAAAACTTCTCCAAACTACGTTTCCAAGGGTGACGGACTGATCACATCATCTTCACATCTCTGCTTCTTCTCGCTCTTCTGTATTCGACTGAAGAAGCCTACTGTGCAGGCGAAACGTTTCGGAATAAAGATACCTAACTGTTACACTTACTAGTGGTGCACAGAGCTGTAAAATAACTTTTGGACTCCTGTTACTTATATTTCTTGATATAACTCCAAGTAATCTGTTAGGCTTATTGCGCACACTTAGGCACTCTTGTCTTGCTTTTACATTTCTGCTTCATAAATTAGACACATGTGCAACACTTGGGTATCTTTACTGAGGAAACGTTTCGGCACACAGTGGCTTCATCAGTCCATACAAAGGAGAATGGTGAAGATCAGGAGTTTGAGGTAATCAGTCCATCAATTTTAAAAATACAACATGCATGAAAAATTGGCTTAAATACTAGACAGGTGAGGTGAAGCAGTAGTAGGCGATAACACAGAGGAGAAATCCACATGTGGAAGTAGGTTAGGCAAGTGAAGAATTCCCTGTGTCAAGATCACGAGATGTTGCTGTGTCTGACAGGAATGTAGATAAATGGTTCAGAGAACCCACAAGTTGGTAAACTGATGGACTGATTACATCGACTCCAGAAATGCAGATAAATGGTTCTCTGATCCATTTATCTGCATCTCTGCTTACCATGACTCCCAAGTCTTTTTCACATTTTGTGTGCTCAAGCTCTAAATCATTTAGTTCATAACTTCGAGGGTTATTTTCATTCCCAAGGACTAGGACTTTACACTTGTCCACACTGAATTTCATCTGCCACTTTTCTGACCAAAACATTAATTTGTCCAAATCCTCCTGGAGTTCATTGGAATCCTCCTCAGATTCAATCATTCAGCTTATTTTTGTTTCGTCAGCAAATTTACTCATGTCACTTGCAATTCCTTCATCAAGGCCATTAATATAAATTATGATAAATTAGACACATGTGCAACTCTTGGGTATCTTTATTGAGGAAACGTTTCGCCACACAGTGGCTTCATCAGTCCATACAAAGGAGAATCTTGAAGAACAGGAGGAGAATGAGGTAATCAGTCCCTCAACCTTGAGTCGATGTGGTCAGTCCATCAATCTATTCAAGATTGATGGACTGACCACATCGACTCAAGGTTGAGGGACTGATTACCTCATTCTCCTCCTGTTCTTCAAGATTCTCCTTTGTATGGACTGATGAAGCCACTGTGTAGCGAAACGTTTCCTCAATAAAGATACCCAAGAGTTGCACATGTGTCTAATTTATCAACATGTCGGTTCTCTGAACCATTCATCTACAAATATAAATTATAAACAACAATGGACCTAAGACTGATCCTTGTGGAACGCCAAGAGTGACGGGTCCCCATTCGGACTTGACCCCATCACTGGACACTCCATGCTGGAACTGAAGGACACCTGAAAGATGCTTCCGGGGTGAAAAAGGCTGAGTCAACGCCCCCGCGGCCCGGTCCCCGACTAGCTATACTGGTGGATCAGGGCCTGATCAACCAGGCTGTCCAACGTACAAACCACAGCCTGGCTGGTCAGGTACTGATTGGAGAAACTTGACCGACTCTTGAAGACAGCCAGAGGTTGGTTCTCATGTGGAAAACCAGTAATTCACTGCTACCGTTGGTTCACTGTCACAGTGGGTTCACTGCCACAGTTGGTTCACTGTCACTGTTGGTTCATTGCCATGCTGATTCACTGCCACTGTTGGTTCACTGCCACTGTTTACTGCCACTGTTGATTCACTATCACTGTTGGATCGCTGCCACTGTTGGTTCACTGTCACTGTTGGTTCGCTGCCACTGTTGGGTTACTGTCACTGTTGGTTTATTGCCACTGTTTACAACCACTGTCGGTTTACTGCCACTGTTGGTTCACTAGCACTGTTAGATCGCTGACACTGTTGTTTTACTGTCACTGTTGGTTCACTGTCACTGTTTACCGCCATTGTCGGTTTATTGCCACTGTTGGTTCACTATCACTGTTGGATAACTGCCACTTTTGGTTCACTATCACTGTTCACTGCCACTGCTGATTCACTATCACTGTTGGATCACTGCCACTGTTGGTTCATTATCACTGTTTACTGTCACTCTTGATTCACTATCACTGTTGGATCGCTGCCACTGTTGGTTCACTGTCACTGTTGGGTCACTATCACTGTTGGATAGTTGCCACTGTTGGTTCACTGTCAATGTTTACTGCCACTGTTGGTTCACTACTACTATTGTTGGTTCACTGAGTGGGCGAGTGTGAGGGCTGGGGATGAGTGAGGGCTGGGGGTGGGTGAGGGCTGGGGATGGGCGAGAGCTGGGGATGGGTGAGGGCTGGGGATGGGTGAGGGCTGGGTATGAGTGAGGACTGGGGATGGGTGAGGGCTGGGTATGAGTGAGGGCTGGGGATGAGTAAGGGCTGGGGATGGGTGAGGGCTGGGGATGGGTGAGGGCTGGGGATGGGCGAGGGCTGGGGATGAGTGATGGCTGGGGATGAGTGAGGGCTGGGGATGAGTGAGGGCTGGGTATGACTGAGGGCTGGGGATGAGTAAGGGCAGGGGATGGGTGAGGGCTGGGGATGAGTGAGCGCTGGGGATGAGTGAAGGCTGGGGATGAGTAAGGGCTGGGGATGGGTGAGGGCTGGGTATGAGTGAGGGCTGGGGATGGGTGGGGATGAGTAAGGGCTGGGGAGGGGTG
>NC_091293.1:36004191-36126691 GCF_038502225.1 Cherax quadricarinatus | reverse complement strand
CTGTGTTCAGTGAACCACTCATCACTGTGTTCAGTGAACCACTCATCACTGTGTTCAGTGAACCACTTATCACTGTGTTCAGTGAACCACTCATCACTGTGTTCAGCGAACCACTTATCACTGTGTTCAGTGAACCACTCATCACTGTGTTCAGCGAACCACTTATCACTGTGTTCAGTGAACCACTCATCACTGTGTTCAGTGAACCACTCATCACTGTGTTCAGAGAACCACTCATCACTGTGTTCAGTGAACCACTCATCACTGTGTTCAGTGAACCACTCATCACTGTGTTCAGCGAACCACTCATCACTGTGTTCAGTGAACCACTCATCACTGTGTTCAGTGAACCACTCATCACTGTGTTCAGTGAACCACTCATCACTGTGTTCAGTGAACCACTCATCACTGTGTTCAATAAACCACTTATAACTGTGTTCAATGAACCACTCATCACTGTCTTCAATGAACCACTCATCGCTGTGTTCAATGAACCACTCATAACTGTGTTCAATAAACCACTTATCACTGTGTTCAATGAACCACTCATCACTGTGTTCAATAAACCACTCATCACTGTCTTCAATGAACCACTCATCGCTGTGTTCAATGAACCACTCATAACTGTGTTCAATAAACCACTTATCACTGTCTTCAATGAACCACTCATCACTGTGTTCAATAAACCACTTATAACTGTGTTCAATGAACCATTCATCACTGTCTTCAATGAACCACTCATCGCTGTGTTCAATGAACCACTCATAACTGTGTTCAATAAACCACTCATCACTGTGTTAAATGAGCCATTCACTACTGTGTTCAATGAACCACTCACCACTGTGTTCAATGAACCACTCATCGCTGTGTTCAATGAACCACTTATCACTGTGTTCAATGAACCACTCATCGCTGTGTTCAATGAACCACTTATCACTGTGTTCAATGAGCCATTCATTACTGTGTTCAATGAACCACTCATCACTGTGTTCAATGAACCACTCATCGCTGTGTTCAATGAACCACTCATCACTGTGTTCAGTGAATCACTCATCACTGTGTTCAGTGAACCACTCATCACTGTGTTCAGTGAACCACTCATCGCTGTGTTCAATGAACCACTTATCACTGTGTTCAATGAGCCATTCATTACTGTGTTCAATGAACCACTCATCACTGTGTTCAATGAACCACTCATCACTGTGTTCAGTGAATCACTCATCACTGTGTTCAGTGAACCAGTCATCACTACACATAGTGATGTGTTCAGTGAACCAGTCATCACTGTGTTCAATGAACCACTCATCGCTGTGTTCAATGAACCACTCATCACTGTGTTCAGTGAACCACTCATCACTGTGTTCAATGAACCACTCATCGCTGTGTTCAATGAACCACTCATCACTGTGTTCAGTGAACCACTCATCACTGTGTTCAGTGAATCACTCATCACTGTGTTCATGAACCACTCATCACTGCGTTCAATGAACCACTCATCACTGTGTTTAGTGAACCACTCATCACTGTGTTCAGCGAACCACTCATCACTGTGTTCAGTGAACCACTCATCACTGTGTTCAGTGAACAACTCATCACTGTGTTCAGTGAATCACTCATCACTGTGTTCAATGAACCACTCATCACTGTGTTCAATGAACCACTCATCGCTGTGTTCAATGAACCACTTATCACTGTGTTCAATGAACCACTCATCGCTGTGTTCAATGAATCACTTATCACCGTGTTCAATGAACCACTTATCACTGTGTTCAGTGAACCACTCATCACTGTGTTCAGTGAACCACTCATCACTGTGTTCAGTGAACCACTCATCACTGTGTTCAGCGAACCACTCATCACTGTGTTCAGTGAACCACTCATCACTGTGTTCAGTGAACCACCCATCACTGTGTTCAGTGAACCACTCATCACTGTGTTCAGTGAACCACTCATCACTGTGTTCAGTGAACCACTCATCACTGTGTTCAATAAACCACTTATAACTGTGTTCAATGAACCACTCATCACTGTCTTCAATGAACCACTCATCGCAGTGTTCAATGAACCACTCATCACTGTGTTCAATAAACCACTTATCACTGTGTTCAATGAACCACTCATCACTGAGTTCAATGAACCACTCATCGCTGCGTTCAATGAACCACTCATCACTGTGTTCAATAAACCACTCATCACTGTCTTCAATGAACCACTCATCACTGTGTTCAATGAACCACTCATCGCTGCGTTCAATGAACCACTCATCACTGTGTTCAATAAACCACTCATCACTGTCTTCAATGAACCACTCATCACTGTGTTCAATGAACCACTCATCACTGAGTTCAATGAACCACTCATCGCTGCGTTCAATGAACCACTCATCACTGTGTTCAATAAACCACTCATCACTGTCTTCAATGAAGCACTCATCACTGTGTTCAATGAACCACTCATCGCTGCGTTCAATGAGCCACTCATCACTGTGTTCAATAAACCACTCATCACTGTGTTCAATAAACCACTCATCACTGTCTTCAATGAACCACTCATCACTGTGTTCAATGAACCACTCATCACTGTGTTCAGTGAACCACTCATCACTGTGTTCAATGAACCACTCATCACTGTGTTCAATGAGCCATTCATTACTGTGTTCAATGAACCACTCATCACTGTGTTTAATGAACCACTCATCGCTGTGTTCAATGAACCACTTATCACTGTGTTCAATGAACCACTCATCACTGTGTTCAATGAGCCATTCATTACTGTGTTCAATGAACCACTCATCACTGTGTTCAGTGAATCACTCATCACTGTGTTCATGAACCACTCATCACTGCGTTCAATGAACCACTCATCACTGTGTTCAGTGAATCACTTATCACTGTGTTCATGAACCACTCATCACTGCGATCAATGAACCACTCATCACTGTGTTCAGTGAACCACTCATCACTGTGTTCAATGAACCACTCCTCACTGTTCAGTGAACCACTCATCACTGTGTTCAGTGAACCACTCATCACTGTGTTCAATGAACCACTCCTCACTGTGTTCAATGAACCACTCATCACTGTGTTCAATGAACCACTCATCACTCTGTCTTCAGTGAACCACTCATCACCCTGTATTCAGGGAACCACTCATCACTGTGTTCAATGAACCACTCATCACTCTGTCTTCAGTGAACCACTTATCACCCTGTATTCAGTGAACCACTCATCACTGTGTTCAGTGAACCACTCACCACTCTGTCTTCAGTGAACCCCACTCATCACTCTGCATTCAGTGAACCACTCATCACTGTATTCAGTGAACCACTCATCACTCTGTGTTCAGTGAAGCACTCATCGCTCAGTGTTCAGTGAACCACTCATCACTCTGCTCAGTGAACCACTCATCACTGTGTTCAGTGAACCACTCATCACTGTGTTCAGTGAACCACTCATCACTGTGTTCAGTGAACCACTCATCACTGTGTTCAGTGAACCACTCATCACTTTGTCTTCAGAGAACCACTCATCACTGTGTTCAATGAACCACTCATCACTCTGTCTTCAGTGAACCACTTATCACCCTGTATTCAGTGAACCACTCATCACTGTGTTCAGTGAACCACTCACCACTCTGTCTTCAGTGAACCCCACTCATCACTCTGCATTCAGTGAACCACTCATCACTGTATTCAGTGAACCACTCATCACTCTGTGTTCAGTGAAGCACTCATCGCTCAGTGTTCAGTGAACCACTCATCACTCTGCTCAGTGAACCACTCATCACTCTGCTCAGTGAACCACTCATCACTGTGTTCAGTGAACCACTCATCACTGTGTTCAGTGAACCACTCATCACTGTGTTCAGTGAACCACTCATCACTGTATTCAGTGAACCACTCATCACTCTGTGTTCAGTGAAGCACTCATCGCTCAGTGTTCAGTGAACCACTCATCACTCTGTTCAGTGAACCACTCATCACTGTGTTCAGTGAACCACTCATCACTGTGTTCAGTGAACCACTCATCACTGTGTTCAGTGAACCACTCATCACTTTGTCTTCAGAGAAGCACTCATCACTCTGTTCAGTGAACCACTCATCACTGTGTTCAGTGAACCACTCATCACTGTGTTCAGTGAACCACTCATCACTCTTTGTTCAGTGAACCACTCATCACTCTTTGTTCAGTGAACCACTCATCACTCTTTGTTCAGTGAACCACTCATCACTGTGTTCAGTGAACCATTCATCACTGTGTTCAGTGAACCATTCATCACTGTGTTCAGTGAACCACTCATCACTGTGTTCAGTGAACCACTCATCACTCTGTTCAGTAAACCACTCATCACTCTTTGTTCAGTGAACCACTCATCATTGTGTTCAGTGAACCACTCATCACTGTGTTCAGTGAACCACTCATCACTGTGTTCAGTGAACCATTCATCACTGTGTTCAGTGAACCATTCATCACTGTGTTCAGTGAACCATTCATCACTGTGTTCAGTGAACCACTCATCACTCTGTGTTAAGTTAACCACTCATCACTCTGTGTTCAGTGAACCACTCATCACTGTGTTCAGTGAACCACTCATCACTTTGTGTTAAGTTAACCACTTATCACTCTGTGTTCAGTGAATCACTCATCACTGTGTTCAGTGAACCACTCATCACTGTGTTCAGTGAACCACTCATCACTGTGTTCAGTGAACCACTTATCACTGTGTTCAGTGAACCACTCATCACTGTGTTCAGTGAACCATTAATCACTGTGTTCAGTGAACCACTCATCACTGTGTTCAGTGAAAAACTCATCACTCTGTGTTAAGTTAACCACTCATCACTCTGTGTTCGGTGAACCACTCATCACTGTGTTCAGTGAAGGACTCATCAGTGTTCAGTGAACCACTCATCACTGTGTTCAGTGAACCACTCATCACTGTGTTCAGTGAACCACTCATCACTGTGTTCAGTGAACCACTCATCACTGTGTTCAGTGAACCACTCATCACTGTGTTCAGTGAACCATTCATCACTGTGTTCAGTGAACCACTCATCACTGTGTTCAGTGAACCATTCATCACTGTGTTCAGTGAACCACTCATCACTGTGTTCAGTGAACCATTCATCACTGTGTTCAGTGAACCACTCATCACTGTGTTCAGTGAACCACTCATCACTGTGTTCAGCGAACCAATCACCACTATATCGAAGATACAAATAAGTTTTCATGAATGAGGCTCAAAACACTGCCAACATCTCTACAATTCCCAACGTAGCATTCTGTCCAGCTAACTTTGAAGACGCCATTAACAACATGCCCATGTATGCTGCTGCTACCCAGACTCACTGAGTTCCTTATTCGTCAAAAATCTTAAGAAATCACTGATCTCGGGCCTTCAGTGTATTTTATGGAAAAGAAGCCTTGATACAGGCGTGATCTTAGTCATTGAAAACCACTGATACTGTCGCAGACAACTAAGAACATGAGAAAGAAGGAACTCTGCAACAGGCCTACTAGTCTATATGAGGCAGCTCCATTTCTCCCATCGGCTTAAGCCAATTGACCTAGTGAGGTCAGACACGTCACTTAAGGGAGGAGCAGTGCATCCGACCTAGTAGCACAAGCTAGTCAGGTCCAACTCACACCCACCCACACCCACTCATGTATTTATCCAACCTATTTTTAAAACTACAAAACGTCTTAGCGTCTATGACGGTACTCGGGAGTTTGTTCCACTCATCCACAACTCTATTACCAAACCAGTGCTTTCCTATATCCTTCCTGAATCTGAATTTTTCCAATACCATTGATGCAAGTCCTGTCTATGTTAGATATTTTTAACACGCTATTTACATTCCCTTTATTAATTCCTGTTTTCCATTTATACACCTCAATCATATCCCCCCTAATTCTACGCCTTTCGAGAGAGTGCAGATTTAGGGCCCTCAGTCTATCCTCATAGGGAATATTTCTGGTATATGGGATCAACTTTGTCATCCTACTATGTACGTTTTCCAGTGCATTTATATCCATTCTGTAATACGGTGACCAGAACTGTGCAGCATAATCTAAATGAGGCCTAACCAAAGATATATAGAGTTGAAGAACAACCTGAGGACTTCTATTATTTATACTTCTTGCTATGAAGCCAAGGATTCTGTTATCTTTATTGCAAACACTAATGCACTGTTGTCTTGGTTTTAGATTACTACTAACCAGAACTCCGAAATCCTTTTCGCAATCCGTAATATTAAGATCTACATTATTCAGTTTACGGTTATTTTCCTGTCCAACATTTAGAACTTTGCATTTGTCAATATTAAACTGCATCTGCCACTTCTCCGACCATTGCATCAGTCTATTCAAATCATCCTGGAGTGCTCTAGTGTCCTTATTAGAATGAATTGGACGGCCTATTTTGGTGTCATCAACAAATTTGCTGATGTTGCTATTTATTCCCTCATCTTATGTAGATTGTGAACAACAACGGGCCCAACACTGACCCCTGTGGAACACCGCTTGTGACGTGCCCCCATTCTGATTTCTCCCTATTTATGCAAACACTCTGTTGCCTATTTGTCAGCCATTCCTCAACCCAGGAAAAAATTTCTCCTCCTATTCCGTGTGCCTTAAGTTTCCTCAATAGCCTCTGATGTGGAACTCTACCGAAAGCCTTACTGAAGTACATATACACAATATCATATTCATTACCATGATCTACCTCCTCAAATACCTTAGTGAAGAAAGTTAGTAAATTCGTAAGACAGGAACGCCCCTTTGTAAAACCGTGCTGGGATTCATTAATCAAGTTATGCCTTTCGAAATAGCTACGAATTGCTTCGGCAATTATTGATTTCATAAATTTTCCCACTATGGAGGTAAGGCTTATTGGTCTATAGTTCGAAGCAAAGGACCTGTCACCTGCCTTGTAAATAGGTATTACATTTGCCATTTTCCACTTGTCAGGCACTATGCCAGTTTGTAGTGATATATTGAAAAGATTAGCCAAAGGTGTGCTAAGTTCCTCTTTACATTCCTTTAACACCCTTGTAAACAGTTCATCAGGGCATGGGGATTTGTTAGCTTTTAATTTCTCTATTTGTCTGAGGACTGTGTCACTAGTTACCCCAATCGTGCATATTTTATTATCGTCCTGTTCTATATAATCTATTATTTCTGGAATTTGAAAATTTTACACATATCCTTATCACTGTCAGTGATCTGAACAGAGTTACTCTTAAGTGGGCCTATCTTGTCCCTAATCTTCTGTATACCTGAAAGAACCCTTTTGGGTTAGTCTTTGAATCCCTTGCGACTTTAGCCTCATAATCCCATTTCCACCAACACTAAGACAGATAATGGGCTTGTTCCCATTGCTTGACATAATATTATCCAACCTGCTGACTGTGTCACCAACACCACATCCTGGGAAGCATACCCTCTGTCTGACCTTTCTAAGGCGGCACTAAGCAACTGCGAAAAAGACTATAAACCAACAGCGCTAACTTCACACATCAAAATCTTTGAAGGTGTTCTAGGAACCAACCACATGGAATCACAACAATTGTAGCAGCAGCAGCAGCAGCAGCAGCAGCAGCAGCAGCAGCAGCAGCAGCAGCACCAGCACCAGCAGCACCAGCACCAGCAGCAGCAGCAGCAGCAGCAGTGGAAGCAGCAGAGGAGATTTCAACGGTCAAGAGGATAGTTATCTGACCTCTTTCATGCGTTGTGTGATCTGTCATACTCTTACCGTTCCTGTCCTTTATTTCTCTTCCCTCGTTGTTGTTCTTGTTAGTTGTTGCTGGTATTGGTTTATTTTTAATTGTTATTCGATGGTACTATGGTGGGGCAGGTGATGGTACTATGGTGGGGCAGGTGATGGTACTATGGTGGGACAGGTGATGGTACTATGGTGGGGCAGGTGATGGTACTATGGTGGGGCAGGTGATGGTACTATGGTGGGGCAGGTGATGGTACTATGGTGGGGCAGGTGATGGTACTATGGTGGGACAGGTGATGGTACTATGGTGGGGCAGGTGATGGTACTATGGTGGGGCAGGTGATGGTACTATGGTGGGACAGGTGATGGTACTATGGTGGGGCAGGTGATGGTACTATGGTGGGGCAGGTGATGGTACTATGGTGGGGCAGGTGATGGTACTATGGTGGGACAGGTGATGGTACTATGGTGGGGCAGGTGATGGTACTATGGTGGGGCAGGTGATGGTACTATGGTGGGGCAGGTGATGGTACTATGGTGGAACAGGTGATGGTACTATGGTGGGGCAGGTGATGGTACTATGGTGGGGCAGGTGATGGTACTATGGTGGAACAGGTGATGGTACTATGGTGGGGCAGGTGATGGTACTATGGTGGGGCAGGTGATGGTACTATGGTGGAACAGGTGATGGTACTATGGTGGGGCAGGTGATGGTACTATGGTGGGACAGGTGATGGTACTATGGTGGGACAGGTGATGGTACTATGGTGGGGCAGGTCATGGTACTATGGTGGGGCAGGTCATGGTACTATGGTGGGGCAGGTGATGGTACTATGGTGGGACAGGTGATGGTACTATGGTGGGGCAGGTCATGGTACTATGGTGGGGCAGGTGATGGTACTATGGTGGGGCAGGTCATGGTACTATGGTGGGGCAGGTGATGGTACTATGGTGGGGCAGGTGATGGTACTATGGTGGGGCAGGTCATGGTACTATGGTGGGGCAGGTCATGGTACTATGGTGGGGCAGGTCATGGTACTATGGTGGGGCAGGTGATGGTTCTATGGTGGGGCAGGTGATGGTACTATGGTGGGGCAGGTGATGGTACTATGGTGGGACAGGTGATGGTACTATGGTGGGGCAGGTGATGGTACTATGGTGGGACAGGTGATGGTACTATGGTGGGACAGGTGGGTACTATGGTCAGGTGATGGTACTATGGTGGGGCAGGTGAGGGTACTATGGTGGGGCAGGTGATGGTACTATGGTGGGGCAGGTGATGGTACTATGGTGGGACAGGTGATGGTACTATGGTGGGGCAGGTGATGGTACTATGGTGGGACAGGTCATGGTACTATGGTGGGGCAGGTGATGGTACTACAGGTGATGGTACTATGGTGGGGCAGGTGATGGTACTATGGGACAGGTGATGGTACTACAGGTGATGGTACTATGGTACAGGTGATGGTACTATTGTGGGGCAGGTGATGGTACTATGGTGGGGCAGGTGATGGTACTATGGTGGGACAGGTGATGGTACTATGGTGGGGCAGGTGATGGTACTATGGTGGGACAGGTGATGGTACTATGGTGGGGCAGGTGATGGTACTATGGTTGGGCAGGTGAAGGTACTATGGTTGGGCAGGTGATGGTACTATGGTGGGGCAGGTGATGGTACTATGGTGGGGCAGGTGATGGAACTATGGTGGGGCAGGTGATGGAACTATGGTGGGGCAGGTGATGGTACTATGGTGGGGCAGGTGATGGTGCTATGGTGGGACAGGTGATGGTACTATGGTGGGGCAGGTGATGGTACTATGGTGGGGCAGGTAATGGTACTATGGTGGGGCAGGTGATGAAACTATAGTGGGGAGGTGATTGTACTATGGGGGGCAGGTGATGGTACTATGGTGGGGCAGGTGATGGTAATATGGTGGGGCAGGTGATGGTACTATGGTGGGGCAGGTGATGGTACTATGGTGGGGCAGGTGATGGAACTATAGTGGGGAGATGATTGTACTATGGGGGGCAGGTGATGGTACTATGGTGGGGCAGGTGATGGTACTATGGAGGGGCAGGTGATGGTACTATGGTGGGGCAGTTGATGGTACTATAGTGGGGCAGGTGATGGTACTATGGTGGTGCAGGGGATGGTACTATGGTGGTGCAGGTGATGGTACTATGGTGGGGCAGGTGATGGTACTATGGTGGGGCAGGTGAAGGTGCTATGGTGGGGCAGGTGATGGTACTATGGTGGGGCAGGTGATGGTACTATAGTGGGGCAGGTGATGGTACTATGGTGGGGCAGGTGATGGTACTATGGTGGGGCAGGTGATGGTACTATGGTGGGGCAGGTGATGGTACTATGGTGGTGCAGGTGATGGTACTATAGTGAGATGATTGTACTATGCAGGTGATGGTACTATGGTGGGGCAGGTGATGGTACTATGGTGGGGCAGGTGATGGTACTATGGTGGGGCAGGTGATGGTACTATGGTGGGGCAGGTGATGGTACTATAGTGGGGCAGGTGATGGTACTATGGTGGGGCAGGTGATGGTACTATGGTGGGGCAGGTGATGGTACTATGGTGGGGCAGGTGATGGAACTATAGTGGGAAAGTGATGGTACTATGGTGGGGCAGATGATGGTACTATGGTGGGGCAGGTGATGGTACTATGGTGGGGCAGGTGATGGAACTATAGTGGGCAGGTGATGGTACTATGGTGGGGCAGATGATGGTACTATGGTGGGGCGGGTGATGGTACTATGGTGGGGCAGATGAAGGTACTATGGTGAGGCAGGTGAAGGTAATATGGTGGGGCAGGTGATGGTACTATGGTGGGGCAGGTGATGGTACTATGGTGGGGCAGGTGATGGTACTATGGTGGGGCAGGTGATGGTACTATGGTGGGGCAGGTGAAGGTACTATGGTGAGGCAGGTGAAGGTACTATGGTGAGGCAGGTGAAGGTACTATGGTGGGGCAGGTGATGGTACTATGGTGGGGCAGGTGATGGAACTATGGTGGGGAGGTGATGGTACTATGGAGGGGCAGGTGATGGTACTATGGTGGGGCAGGTGATGGAACTATAGTGGGGAGGTGATGGTACTATGGGGGGCAGGTGATGGTACTATGGTGGGGCAGGTGATGGTACTATGGTGGGGCAGGTGATGGTACTATGGTGGGGCAGGTGATGGTACTATGGTGGGGCAGGTGATGGTACTATGGTGGGGCAGATGAAGGTACTATGGTGGGGCAGGTGATGGTACTATAGTGGGGAAGGTGATGGTACTATGGTGGGGCAGGTGATGGTACTATGGTAGGGCAGGTGATGGCACTATGGTGGGGCAGGTGATGGCACTATGGTGGGGCAGGTGATGGTACTATGGTGGGGCAGGTGATGGTACTATGGTGGGGCAGGTGAAGGTAATATGGTGGGGCAGGCGATGGTACTATGGTGAGGAAGGTGATGGAACTATAGTGGGGAGGTGATGGTACTATGGTGGGGCAGGTGATGGTACTATGGTATGGCAGGTGACGGCACTATGGTGGGGCAGGTGATGGAACTATAGTGGGGAGGTGATGGTACTATGGTGGGGCAGGTGATGGTACTATGGTGGGGCAGGTGATGGAACCATAGTGGGGAGGTGATGGTACTATGGTGGGGCAGGTGATGGTACTATGGTGGGGCAGTTGATGGTACTATGGTGGGGCAGGTGATGGTACTATGGTGGGGGAGGTGATGGTACTATCATGGGGCGGCGGCGGCGGCGGCGGCGGCGGCGGCGGCGGCGGCGGCGGCGGCGACAGCAGCAGCAGCAGCAGCATCAGCAGCAGCGGTGGCAGCAGCGGTGGCAGCAGCGGTGGCAGCAGCGGTGGCAGCAGCGGTGGCAGCAGCGGTGGCGGCGGCGGTGGCAGCAGCGGTGGCGGCGGCGGTGGCAGCGACGGTGGCAGCAGCGGCGGCAGCAGCGGCGGCAGCAGCGGCGGCGGCGGCGGCGGCAGCGGCGACGGCAGCGACAGCAGCAGCAGCAACAGATGGGATGCACTGACAGCAGCAACAGAAAGGCAGGAAGGTAGGGAAGCAGGGAAAGAGACAGTAAGGCAGACCAAGAGGCAGCATGGATTCACAGAGGGAGGAAGGGAGGGAGGCAGGAAAGGCGGCAAGAGAGGAGGCAGGAGAGGAGGTAGGAGACGAGGTAGGGGAGGAGGCATTAGAGGCAAGAAATAAGGCAGGGAGAGGGGCAGGAGAGGAGGCAGGGAGAGAGGCAGGAGAGGAGGCAGGGAGAGAGGCAGGAGAAGAGGAAGGAGGTAGGAGAGGAGGCAGGGACAGAGGCAGGAGATGAGGCAGGGAGAGAGGCAGAAGAGGCAGGAGAGAAAGCAGGGAAAGAGGCATGAAAAGAAGCAAGAGAGGAGGCAATATAAGCCGAAGCATCAGGGAAAGCAGCGGCTGCAGGGGCGGCGGAGGCGGAGACAGCAGAAGTAGTAGCAGCAGCAGAAACAGCAGTAGCATGCTGTGAGAGAGGTAGAAGAGGAGGCAGGGAGAGAGGCAGAAGAGGACGTAAGAGAGGAGGTAGGAGAGGAAGCAGAGACAGGCAGAGAGAGAGAGGCAGGAGAGGAGGTAGGGAGAGAGGCAGGAGAGGAGGTAGGAGAGGAGGCAGAAGAGGAGAGAGGGAAAGAGGCAGAAGAGGCAAGAAAGATAGCAGGAAAAGAGTCAGGAATGGAGGCAGGAGAGGAGGCAGGGAGAGAGGCAAGAGAGGAGGCAGGAGAGGCATAAGAGGAGATAAGAGAGAAAGTAGGAGAGGAGGTAGGAAAGGAGGCAAGAGAGGCAGGAGAAGAGGTAGGAGAGGAGGTAGGGAGAGAGAGGCAGGAGAAGAAGCAGGAGAGGAGGCAGAAGAGGAGGTAGAAGAGGAACCAGGAGAGGAGGTGGGAGAGGAGGTAAGAGAATAGGCACGAGAGGAAACAGGAGAGGAGACAGGAGAGGAGGAAGAGAGAGAGGCAGGAGAGGAGGCAGAGAGAGAGGCAGAAGAGGAGACAGGGAGAGAGGCAGGAGAGGAGGTACGAGAGGAGGCAGGGAGAGAGGCAGGAGAGGAGGTAAGAGAGGAGGCAAGAGAGGACGTAGGAGAGGAGGCAGGAAATGAGGCAGGAGAGGAGGCAGGAGAGGAGGCAGGAGAGGAAGCAGGAGAGGAGGCAGGACAAGAGGTAGGAGAGGAGGCAGAAGAGAAGGTAGGAGGGAAAGCAGGAGAGGAGGTAGGAGGGGAGGTAGGAGAGAAGGTAGGAGAGAAGGTAGGAGAGGACGTAGGAGAGGAGGTAGGAGAAGAGGTAGTAGAGGAGGTAGGAGAGGAGGCAGGAGAGGAGGCAGAAGAGTAGGCAGGACAGGAGGTAGGAGAGGAGGCAGGAGAGGAGGCAAGAGAGTAGGCAGGACAGGAGGTAGGAGAGGAGGCAGGAGCGGAGGAAGGGGAGGAGGCAGGAGAGGACGTAGGAGAGGAAGTAGGAGGGGAGGCAGGAGAGGACGTACGAGAGGAGGCAGGAGAGGAGGCAGGAGAGGGCGTAGGAGAGGAGGCAGGAGAGTAGGTAAAAGAGAAGGTAGGAGAGGAGGTAGGAGAGGAGGTAGAAGAGGAGGTAGGACAGGAGGTAGAAGAGGAGGTAGGAGAGGAGGTAGGAGAGTAGGAGAGTAGGTAAAAGAGGAGGCAGGAGAGGAGGCAGGAGAGGAGGTAGAAGAGGAGGTAGGAGAGGAGGTAGGAAAGGAGGTAGAAGAGGAAGTAGAAGAGGAGGCAGGAGAGGAGGTAGAAGAGGAGGTAGGAGAGGAGGTAGGAGAGTAGGTAAAAGAGGAGGTAGAAGAGGAGGTAGGAGAGGAGGTAAAAGAGGAGGCAGGAGAGGAGGTATGAGAGGAGGTAGAAGAGGAGGTAGGAGAGGAGGTAGAAGAGGAGGTAGGAGAGGACGTAGGAGATGAGGTAGAAGAGGAGGTAAAAGAGGAGGCAGGAGAGGAGGTATGAGAGGAGGTAGAAGAGGAGGTAGGAGAGGAGGCAGGGAGAGAGGCAGAAGATGAGGTAGGGAGAGAGGCAGGAGAGGAGTCAGGAGAGGAGGCAGTAGAGGAGGTAGGAGAGGAAGTAGGAGAGGAAGTAGGACAAAAGTTAGGAGAGGAGGCAAGAGAGGCAGGAGAAGAGGTAGGAGAGGAGACAGGGAAAGAGGCAGGAGAGGAGGCAAGAGAGGCAGGAGAAGAGGTAGGAGAGGAGGCAAGAGAGGCAGGAGAAGAGGTAGGAGAGGAGGCAAGAGAGGCAGGAGAAGAGATAGGAGAGGAGGTAGGGAGAGAGGCAGGAGAGGAGGCAGGAGAGGAGGTAGGGAGAGAGGCAGGAGAGGAGGTAAGAGAGGAGGCATGAGAAGAGGCAGGAGAGGAAACAGGAGAGGAAACAGGAGAGGACGTAGGAGAGGAGGTAGGGAGAGAGGCAGGAGAGGAGGCAGGGAGAGAGGCAGAAGAGGAGACAGGGAGGGAGGCAGGAGAGGAGGTAGGAGAGGAGGCAGGGGAGGACGTAGGAGAGGAGGCAGGAAATGAGGCAGTAGAGGACGCAGGAAAGGAGGCAGGACAAGAGGTAGGAGAGGAGGCAGAAGAGAAGGTAGGAGGGAAAGCAGAAGAGGAGGTAGGAGGGGAGGTAGGAGAGAAGGTAGGAGAGGAGGTATTAGAGGAGGTAGGAGAGGAGGTAGGAGAGGAGGAAGGAGAGGAGGCAGGAGAGGAAGCAGGAGAGGAGGCAGGACAAGAGGTAGGAGAGGAGGCAGAAGAGAAGGTAGGAGAGGAGGTATTAGAGGAGGTAGGAGAGGAGGCAGGAGAGGAGGCAGGAGAGGAGGCAGGAGAGTAGGCAGGACAGGAGGTAGGAGAGGAAGTAGGAGAGGAGGCAGGAGTGGAGGCAGGAGAGGAAGGAGAGGACGTAGGAGAGGACGTAGGAGAGGAGGTAGGGGAGGAGGCAGGAGAGTAGGCAGGACAGGAGGAAGGGGAGGAGGCAGGAGAGGACGTAGGAGAGGAAGTAGGAGAGGACGTAGGAGAGGACGTAGGAGAGGAGGTAGGGGAGGAGGTAGGGGAGGAGGCAGGAGAGGACGCAGGAGAGGACGTAGGAGAGGAGGTAGGAGAGTAGGTAAAAGAGAAGGCAGGAGAGGAGGTTGAAGAGGAGGTCGGAGAGGAGGTAGGAGAGGAGGTAAAAGAGAAGGTAGGAGAGGAGGCAGGAGAGGAGGTAGAAGAGGTAGGAAAGGAGGTAGGAGAGTAGGAGAGTAGGTAAAAGAGGAGGTAGGAGAGGAGGCAGAAGAGGAGGTAGAAGAGGAGGTAGGAGAGGAGGCAGGAGAGGAGGTAGAAGAGGAGGTAGGAGAGGAGGCAGGAGAGGAGGTAGGAGAGGAGGTAGGAGAGGAGGTAGGAGTGGAGGTAGAAGAGGAGGTAGGAGAGGAGGCAGGAGAGGACGTAGGAGAAGAGGTAGAAGAGGAGGTAGGAGAGGAGGTAAAAGAGGAGACAGGAGAGGAGGTAGGAGAGGAGGTATGAGAGGAGGTAGAGGAGGTAGGAGAGGAGGCAGGGAGAGAGGCAGAAGAGGAGATAGGAGAGGAGGCAAGAGAGGCAGGAGAGGAGGTAGGAGAGGAGGTAGGAGAGGAAGTAGGACAAGAGTTAGGAGAGGAGGCAAGAGAGGCAGGAGAAGAGGTAGGAGAGGAGATAGTGAGAGAGGCAGGAGAGGAGGCAAGAGAGGCAGGAGAAGAGGTAGGAGAGGAGGTAGGGAGAGAGGCAGGAGAGGAGGCAGGAGAGGAGTTAGGGAGAGAGGTAGGAGAGGAGGCAGGAGAGGAGGTAGGGAGAGAGGCAGGAGAGGAGGTAAGAGAGGAGGCATGAGAAGTGGCAGGAGAGGAAACAGGAGAGGACGTAGGAAAGGAGGTAGGGAGAGAGGCAGGACAGGAGGCAGGGAGAGAGGCAGGAGAGGAGGTAGGAGAGGAGGCAGGGAGAGAGGCAGGAGAGGAGGTACGAGAGGAGGCAAGAGAGGACGTAGGAGAGGAGGCAGGAAATGAGGCAGGAGAGGACGCAGGAGAGGAGGCAGGACAAGAGGTAGGAGAGGAGGCAGAAGAGAAGGTAGGAGGGAAAGCAGGAGAGGAGGTAGGAGGGGAGGTAGGAGAGAAGGTAGGAGAGGAGGTATTAGAGGAGGTAGGAGAGGAGGTAGGAGAGGAGGAAGGAGAGGAGGCAGGAGAGGAAGCAGGAGAGGAGGCAGGACAAGAGGTAGGAGAGGAGGCAGAAGAGAAGGTAGGAGGGAAAGCAGGAGAGGAGGTAGGAGCGGAGGTAGGAGAGAAGGTAGGAGAGAAGGTAGGAGAGAAGGTATTAGAGGAGGTAGAAGAGGAGGCAGGAGAGGAGGCAGGAGAGTAGGCAGGACAGGAGGTAGGAGAGGAAGTAGGAGAGGAGGTAGGGGAGGAGGCAGGAGAGTAGGCAGGACAGGAGGTAGGAGAGGAGGCAGGAGTGGAGGCAGGAGAGGAAGTAGGAGAGGACGTAGGAGAGGACGTAGGAGAGGAGGAAGGGGAGGAGGCAGGAGAGTAGGCAGGAGAGGAGGCAGGAGTGGAGGCAGGAGAGGAAGGAGAGGACGTAGGAGAGGAGGTAGGGGAGGAGGCAGGAGAGTAGGCAGGACAGGAGGTAGGGGAGGAGGCAGGAGAGGACGTAGGAGAGGAAGTAGGAGAGGACGTAGGAGAGGACGTAGGAGAGGACGTAGGAGAGGACGTAGGGGAGGAGGTAGGGGAGGAGGTAGGGGAGGAGGTAGGGGAGGAGGCAGGAGAGGACGTAGGAGAGGAAGTAGGAGAGGAGGTAGGGGAGGAGGCAGGAGAGTAGGCAGGACAGGAGGTAGGGGAGGAGGCAGGAGAGGACGTAGGAGAGGACGTAGGAGAGGAGGTAGGAGAGTAGGTAAAAGAGAAGGCAGGAGAGGAGGTTGAAGAGGAGGTAGGAGAGGAGGTAGGAGAGGAGGCAGGAGAGGAGGTAGGAGAGGAGGTAGGAGAGTAGGAGAGTAGGTAAAAGAGGAGGTAGGAGAGGAGGCAGGAGAGGAGGCAGGAGAGGAGGTAGAAGAGGAGGTAGGAGAGGAGGCAGGAGAGGAGGTAGGAGAGGAGGTAGGAGTGGAGGTAGAAGAGGAGGTAGGAGAGGAAGCAGGAGAGGACGTAGGAGAAGAGGTAGAAGAGGAGGTAGAAGAGGAGGTAGGAGAGGAGGTATGCGAGGAGGTAGGAGAGGAGGCAGGGAGAGAGGCAGAAGAGGAGGTAGGAGAGGAGGCAAGAGAGGCAGGAGAAGAGGTAGGAGAGGAGGTAGGGAGAGAGGCAGGAGAGGAGGCAGGAGAGGAGGCAGAAGAGGAGGTAGGGAGAGAGGCAGGAGAGGAGTCAGGAGAGGAGGTAGGAGAGGAGGTAGGAGAGGAAGTAGGACAAGAGTTAGGAGAGGAGGCAAGAGAGGCAGGAGAAGAGGTAGGAGAGGAGATAGGGAGAGAGGCAGGAGAGGAGGCAAGAGAGGCAGGAGAAGAGGTAGGAGAGGAGGTAGGGAGAGAGGCAGGAGAGGAGGCAGGAGAGGAGGCAGAAGAGGAGTTAGAGA
Organism: Cherax quadricarinatus; assembly: GCF_038502225.1. Lineage (NCBI taxonomy): Eukaryota > Metazoa > Arthropoda > Malacostraca > Decapoda > Parastacidae > Cherax > Cherax quadricarinatus. The sequence continues at coordinate 36,109,401 of NC_091293.1, read as the reverse complement.
GAGAGGTAGGAGAGGAGGCAGGAGAGGAGGTAGGGAGAGAGGCAGGAGAGGAGGTAAGAGAGGAGGCATGAGAAGAGGCAGGAGGGGAAACAGGAGAGGAAACAGGAGAGGACGTAGGAGAGGAGGTAGGGAGAGAGGCAGGAGAGGAGGCAGGGAGAGAGGCAGAAGAGGAGACAGGGAGATAGGCAGGAGAGGAGGTAGGAGAGGATGCAGGAGAGGAGGTACGAGAGGAGGCAGGAGAGGAGGCAGGAAATGAGGCAGGAGAGGAGGCAGGAGAGGAGGCAGGAGAGGAAGCAGGAGAGGAGGCAGGACAAGAGGTAGGAGAGGAGGCAGAAGAGAAGGTAGGAGGGAAAGCAGGAGAGGAGGTAGGAGGGGAGGCAGGAGTGGAGGTAGGAGAGGACGTAGGAGAGGAGGTAGGAGAGGAGGTAGGAGAGGAGGTAGGAGAGGAGATAGGAGAGGAGGCAGGAGAGGAGGCAGGAGTGGAGGTAGGAGAGGACGTAAGAGAGGAGGTAGGAGAGGAGGTAGGAGAGGAGGTAGGAGAGGAGGCAGGAGAGGAGGCAGGACAGGAGGTAGGAGAGGAGGCAGGAGAGGAGGTAGGAGAGGAAGTAGGAGAGGAGGCAGGAGAGGACGTAGGAGAGGAGGCAGGAGAGGAGGCAGGAGAGGACATAGGAGAGGAGGCAGGAGAGGAGGTAGGAGAGGAAGTAAAAGAGGAGGTAGGAGAGGAGGTAAAAGAGGAGGTAGGAGAGGAGGTAGGAGAGGAGGTAAAAGAGGAGGTAGGAGAGGAGACAGGAGAGGAGGTAGAAGAGGAGGTAGAAGAGGAGGCAGGAGAGGAGGTAGAAGAGGAGGCAGGAGACGAGTCAGAAGAGGAGGTAGGAGAGGAAGCTGAAGAGGAGGTAGGAGAGGAAGCAGAAGAGGAGGTAGGAGAGGAGGCAGGAGAGGAGGTAGGAGAGGAAGCAGAAGAGGATGTAGGAGAGGAAGCAGAAGAGGAGGTAGGAGAGGAGGCAGGAAAGGACGTAGGAGAGGAGGTAGTAGAGGAGGTAGGAGAGGAGGCAGGAGAGGAGGTAGGAGAGGAGGCCGGAGAGGAGGTAGGAGAGGAGGTAAAAGAGGAGATAGGAGAGGAGGCAGGAGACGAGGCAGAAGAGGAGGTAGGAGAGGAGACAGGAGAGGTAGGAGAGGAGGCAGGAGAAGAGGCAGGAGAAGAGGCAGGAGAGGAGACAGGAGAGGTAGGAGAGGAGGCAGGAGAGGAAGAAGAAGGGGAGGTAGGAGAGGAGGCAGGAGAGGTGGCCGGAGACGAGGCAGAATACTAGGCAGGAGAGGAAGGATAGGAGACATGGAGAGGAGGCAGGAGTGGAGGCAAAAGAGGAGGTAGGAGTTGAGGCAGGAGAGGTGGCAGGAGACGAGGAAGAAGAGGAGGTAGGAGACTAGGCAGGATAGGTAGGAGAGGAGGCAGGAGAGGTAGGAGAGGAGGCAGGAGAGAAGGCTGGAGAGGAGGAAGGGAAAGAGGCAAGAGAGGATGCAGGAGAAGAAGCAGGAGGCAGTAGGCAGGGAGAGAGGAAGCAGGGAGAGAGGCAGAAGGGAGGGAGGCAGGAGAGGATGCAGGAGAAGAGGCAGGAGAGGAGGCAGTAGGCAGGGAGAGAGGAAGCAGGGAGAGAGGCAGAAGGGAGGGAGGCAGGAGAGGATGCAGGAGAAGAGGCGGGAGAGGAGGCAGGGAGAGAGGCAGGTCGCCAGTACAGGTTTGGTGTGGTGAACGGTCACCATAAACACACTGCCTTATCAGCGTCCTCCTCCTCCTCCTCCTCCTCCTCCTCCGTCACCACCGCCGTCGCTCCTGCCGTCACCGCCGTCTCCGTCACCGCCGCTTCACCTGCTGTTGTTGCTTCACCTACTGCCTCACCAACTGACTCACCTATTGATTCTACTGTCTCACCTACTGATTCTACTGCCTCCTCTACTGATTCTATTGCCTCACCTACTGATTCTACTGCCTCACCAACTGCTTAATCTACTGACTCAGCAAACTGCTTAACCTATTGACTCACCTACTGATTCTATTGCCGCCCCTACTGATTCTTCTGCCGCACCTACTGCTTAACCTACTGACTCATCTACTGATTCTCTTCTCTCCCTTATTGATTCTACTGCTTAACCTACTGACTCACCTACTGCTAAACCTACTGGCTCACCTACCGCCTCACCTACTGACTCACCTGCTGAAGTTCAGTCAACCACTCGTCACGATGATGGATAATTCTAAGCTATGTAATTTTACTGACGTTCCAGCGCATCTGTTCTCACGCTATCTCCGGGGCTGTGATGCTATTCCTATGGCTGTGATGCTATCCCTGTGGCTGTGATGCTATCCCTGTGGCTGTGATGCTATTCCTTTGGCTGTGACGTTATCCTCGTGACTGTGACGCTACCCTGTGGCTGTGACGTTATTCCTGGTGGCTATCTTTCGGTAAGATGTTGAATAGTCTGGGACCATGAATGTTGATACAGTATTCCCTTGTGTCCACCGTACCCCTACTCCTCACTGAGTTTATTTTGCACTTCCTCCTATATCTCTCACTCCAGTATGTTATGTAAGTGTGCAGATTTGGGACCAGGCCTTCGAATACTTTCCATGTATATATTATCATGTATCTCTCTCTCCTCCTTTCCCGTGAGTACATGTTCAAGACTTTAAGGCGTTCCCAGTAATTTAAATACGTTACTGGCTCTATGTGGGCCGTAAACGATCTCTGTATTCGTTCCAGCTCTGATATTTCTCCTCCCTTGAACGAAGCCATCAACCCTGAGCAGTATTCTAAATGAGGGAGCACTAACGATTTGAAAAGTGTCACCACTGACATTATTTCCCTTGTTTCAAAAGTTCTCAATACCCACCCCGTCATCCACCTGGCTCTCGTGATCTTTGTCTTATGTCCTTTGAAAGAAAGGTCAGCTGATATAATTATTCCCAAGTCTTTTACGTGTTCTTTTCGTTCTATTTGGTGATCCTCTTGAGTTTTGTATATAGTGTTCCTTTTGAGTTCTTCATTTTTTTCATACCTAAGCAGCTGGAACTTACCACCATTGAACGTCATGTTGTTCTCCACTGCTCACTGGAAAACACTGCTTATATCTTCCTGTAATTTTTCATTGTCTTCTACCGTAGTGACTTTCATGTTTATTGTAGTGTCATCTGCAGATGATGATACAAAAGTGTGACAGGTGTTTTTATCAATGTCCGCTTTGAGGAAGAGCAGAGGTGCCAGAACGGTGTCTTGGGAAACCGAGCTTTTTACATCACTGATGCTGGATTTTGCTCTGTTTACTACTACTTTTTGCAATGCCTATGGCATTATAAAACGTAGTAGCTATCACTCCATGATCGCATTTGTCAAACGCGTTTGCAAAATCTGTGTATATCACACCTGCGTTTTGGTCGTCTTCCAACGCCTCCGTAATTCTGTCACAATGGTCAAAATGGTTCAGCAGCTGTGACAGGCATGATCGTCCTGCTCTAAAACCATGCTGGTTCGGGTTATACTGGTTGTGCTGGTCCATGAAATTTGTAATCTGCCGTCTCATCATTCTTTTGAAGATTATTATGATGTGAGAAGTTAGGGCTACTGGTCTGTAATTTTTAGCTAGTGCTCTACTACCTCGCTTTGGCAAAGGAGCTATGTCTGCACTCTTAAAGGCTTCAGGTATTTCACCGAGATCTAAGCTCTTTCTCCAGAGAATACTGAGTGCTCGCGCTAGTGGTACGTTGCACTTCCATGAATCTGGTCCAGGTGCTGAGTGAGTGGGCACCGTGACGCTATCCCTGTGACTGTGACGCTATCTCAGTGGCTGTGACGCAATCCCCGTAGCTGTGACGCTAACCCCGTGGCTATGACGCTATCCCTATGGCTGTGACATTACCCCCGTGGCTGTGAGCTGCCCCTGTGGCTGTGACGCTACCCCCTTGGCTGTGACGCTACCCCCGTGGCTGTGAGCTACCCCCGCGGCTGTGGCGCTACCCCTGTGGCTGTGACGCCACCCCCGTGACTGTGATGCTACCCCCGTGGCTGTGACGCTACCCCCTTGGCTGTGACGCTATCCCTGTGGCTGTGACGCTACCCCCGTGGCTGTGACGCTACCCCCGTGGCTGTGACGCTACCCCCGCGGCTGTGGTGCTACCCCTGTGGCTGTGGTGCTACCCCTGTGGCTGTGACGCCACCCCCGTGACTGTGATGCTATCCCTGTGGCTGTGACACTACCCTCGTAGCTGAGAGCTACCCCCGCGGCTGTGGTGCTACCCCTGTGGCTGTGGTGCTACCCCTGTGGCTGTGGTGCTACCCCTGTGGCTGTGACGCTACCCCCGTGACTGTGATGCTATAAAAGATCGCCAAAAAAAACACTATGAAAGAACACTAAGAAAAAACACTAAGAACACTATCAAAGAACACTAAGAAATAACATTAAGTACACTATGAAAGAACAGTGAAAAAAACACTGAAAGAACACTGGAAAACAATGAAAAACACTATGAAATAACACTACTGTAACACTGTGTAAGAACACTATCAAAGAACACTATGAAAAAAGACAAGAAAAAACACCGAAAGAACACCAGGAAAGAACACTGCTGCCACGGGAGAGTTGAAGACTCCTTCACACAGATCTTGCAGTTCATCACAAAATCCTAATAACCCAATTGCCAGGGAACCAGGGAACGTCTGGGGTTAGAATCCATGGCGAGTGAGTCGTAAAACTCCAGGTCAGTGCGTTAACAACTCAGCCAGATGGCTATACGACAAGAGTCATCCAACTAAGTATATTTATACACTTCCCTATGGTGTATAAATACACCCAGTTGAATGAATCATACTGTAGCCAGCTGGCCCAGTGGTTTACGCACTGGCCTGGAGTTTTACGACTCACTCGCCCTGGGTTCTAACCCCACCCGTACTGTGGTTTATCTAGCAGTAACCTTGCTCGCCCTACACACAAAAATAACTCGTACACACGAGAACCTGACTTATGACGATGTTACATTCTCCTACGGGCGAATTATTTGTATGGTGTTCCTGTCACGATATTGTGACTTTTTTGTTGAAAATTATATAAAATTAACATAAGAACATAAGAACATAAGAAAGGAGGAACACTGCAGGAGGCCTGCTGGCCCATACTAGGCAGGTCCTTTACAATTCATCCCACTAACAAAACATTTGCCCAACCCAATTTTCAATGCCACCCAAGAAATAAGCTCTGATGTGAAAGTCCCACTCAAATCCAACCCCTCCCACTCATGTACTTATCCAACCTAGATTTGAAACTACCCAAAGTCCCAGCCTCAATAACCCAACTAGGTAGACTGTTCCACTCATCAACTACCCTATTTCCAAACCAATACTTTCCTATGTCCTTTCTAAATCTAAACTTATCTAATTTAAATCCATTACTGCGCGTTCTCTCTTGGAGAGACATCCTCAAGACCTTATTAATATCCCCTTTATTAATACCTATCTTCCACTTATACACTTCGATCAGGTCTCCCCTCATTCTTCGTCTAACAAGTGAATGTAACTTAAGAGTCTTCAATCTTTCTTCATAAGGAAGATTTCTGATGCTATGTATTAATTTAGTCATCCTACGCTGAATGTTTTCTAACGAATTTATGTCCATTTTGTAATACGGAGACCAGAACTGAGCTGCATAATCAAGGTGAGGCCTTACTAATGATGTATAAAGCTGCAGTATGACCTCTGGACTTCTGTTGCTTACACTTCTTGATATAAATCCCAGTAATCTATTTGCCTTATTACGTACGCTTAGGCATTGCTGTCTTGGTTTAAGGTTGCTGCTTACCATAACCCCCAAGTCCTTTTCGCAATCTGTATGGCTAAGTTCTACATCATTTAATTTATAAGTACTAGGGTTATGGGCACTCCCAAGCTTCAGAACCTTGCATTTATCTACATTGAACTGCATCTGCCACTTTTCTGACCAAGAATAGAGTTTGTTTAAATCCTCCTGAAGTTCTCTAACATCTACGTTTGAATCAATTATCCTACCTATCTTTGTGTCATCGGCGAATTTGCTCATATCACTAGTAATTCCCTCATCAAGATCATTGATATATATTATAAACAACAACGGGCCCAAGACTGATCCCTGTGGAACGCCACTTGTTACAGATCCCCACTCGGATTTAACCCCATTTATGGACACTCTCTGCTTCCTGTCAGTGAGCCATGACTCGATCCATGAGAGCACTTTTCCCCCAATGCCATGAGCTGCCACTTTCTTTAACAGTCTATGGTGCGGAACTCTATCAAAAGCCTTACTAAAATCTAAGTAAATAATATCAAATTCTTTATTGTGGTCAACAGCCTCAAAAGCTTTACTGAAGAAAGTTAATAAATTAGTTAGACAAGACCGGCCTCTTGTGAATCCATGCTGAGTATCATTAATCAAGCTATGCTTATCGAGATGGCTTCTTATAATCTCAGCTATAATTGACTCTAGTAATTTGCCTACAATTGAGGTCAGGCTTATTGGGCGGTAATTTGACGGTAACGACTTGTCCCCTGTTTTAAAAATAGGAGTTACATTAGCCATCTTCCACATATCAGACACTACACCTGTTTGAAGAGATAAATTAAAAATATTAGTTAATGGTTCACAGAGTTCCATTTTGCATTCCTTAAGAACTCTTGAAAAAACCTCATCAGGACCCGGCGACTTATTTTGCTTCAGTCTGTCTATCTGCCTCACAACCATCTCACTAGTGACTGTGATGTTACATAATTTATCTTCTTCTAGCCCACTGTAAAAATTAATTACTGGAATATTGTTAGTGTCTTCCTGTGTAAAAACTGAGAGAAAATAATTATTTAAAATCAAGCACATTTCATTCTCATTGTCAGTAAGGTGCCCATAGTTATTTTTAAGGGGACCTATCTTATCTCTAACTTTTGTTCTATAGACCTGGAAAAAACTTTTTGGGTTAGTTTTAGAATCCCTAGCAACTTTAATTTCATAGTCCCTTTTAGCTTTTCTTATCCCCTTTTTAATGTCCCTCTTAATGTCAATATACTGATTCATAAGATGACCCTCACCTCTTTTGATACGCCTATAAATTCCTTTCTTATGCCCTAGTAGATATTTGAGCCTATTATTCATCCATTTTGGGTCATTTCTATTTGATCTAATTTCTTTATATGGGATAAACGCTCTTTGAGCAGCATGTATAGTGTTCAGAAAACTGTCATATTGATAGCTCTCTTCGTTACCCCAGTCAACAGATGATAAGTGTTCTCTAAGCCCATCGTAATCTGCTAAGCGAAAATCTGGGACTGTTACTGAGTTATCGCTACTATCGTACTTCCATTCAATGCTAAATGTAATTGATTTGTGGTCGCTAGCACCCAGTTCCTCTGAAATTTCTAAATTATTAACAAGGGATTCATTGTTTGCCATAACTAAGTCAAGCAGGTTATTTCCCCTTGTAGGTTCTGTCACAAACTGCTTCAAAAAACAATCCTGAAATACTTCTAAGAAGTCGTACGATTCTAAATTCCCAGTCAAGAAATTCCAATCAACATGACTAAAGTTAAAGTCTCCTAGAATTACTACATTATCGTGCCTTGTGGCCTTGACAATTTCCTCCCATAGTAGTTTCCCTTGGTCCCTATCTAAGTTAGGGGGACGGTATATCACTCCTAAAATCAGTTTTTCATGCCCCTCTGAAAATTCTATCCAAACAGACTCTGTATGTGTTACTTCAGACTTAATACCCGTTTTTATGCAACAGTTCAAGCGATCTCGGACATACAATGCCACCCCACCCCCCCCTCCCAATACTTCTATCTTCTTGGAACAATTTAAAACCCTGAATATGACATTCCGCAGGCATGTCCCGACTTTTTGAATTAAACCACGTCTCAGTTAAGGCAAATACATCAATGTTACCTACACTAGCAACTAATCTCAACTCGTCCATCTTATTCCTAGCACTACGGCAATTAGCATAATAAACATTGAAAGACTCTCCTTTCTCTTTACCCTTCCTGCTCATTTCTATTTTTCTACTAAACCTATTACTGTCCTTATCACCCAAGGTCCCTGGCTTTTCAATATCTATCTCGTTCTTATTATTACTAGTTCCCCTAGAACTCGTAATATTACTACACTGGGACTTCACTGTTTTCCTGCCAAAACCCATACCACTAACTATTCCTAGTTTAAAGTCCTAACTGCTCCCTCCACTGCAGTTGCCAGTGCTCCCACCCCACACCTAGATAAGTGAACCCCATCCCTAGCATACATGTCATTTCTGCCATAGAAGAGGTCCCAGTTGTCAATGAATGTTACCGCATTTTCCTTAAGACACATGTGCAACAGTTGGGTATCTTATTAATGAAACGTTTCGCCTACACAGTAGGCTTCTTCAGTCAAATACAAAGGGAGCAGTGGTAATAGTGAAATAAAGATGATGTAATCAATCAACCTTGGAGAAAAAGTATTTGAGGGACTGACCACCTCAAATACTTTTTCTCCAAGGTTGATGGACTGATTACATCATCTTTATTTCATTACCACTGCTCCCTTTGTATTTGACTGAAGAAGCCTACTATGTAGGCGAAACGTTTTATCAATAAAAATACCCAACTGTTGCACATGTCTTAATCTCCATTGTGACTTTATTCTCTACACACTACATGTCCGATATCAGCACAATTCGTACGAATGCTCAGTGCTCTTCGCCAGCTCAGATTAAAGTGTATCTTGCACATCATAAAAGTCATCACTGTGTTCAGAGAACCACTCATCACTGTGTTCAGTGAACCACTCATCACTGTGTTCAGTGAACCACTCATCACTCTGTGTTCGGTGAACCACTCATCACTGTGTTCAGTGAACCACTCATCACTCTGTGTTCGGTGAACCACTCATCACTGTGTTCAGTGAAGGACTCATCAGTGTTCAGTGAACCACTCATCACTGTGTTCAGTGAACCACTCATCACTGTGTTCAGTGAACCATTCATCACTGTGTTCAGTGAACCACTCATCACTGTGTTCAGTGAAGGACTCATCAGTGTTCAGTGAACCACTCATCACTGTGTTCAGTGAACCACTCATCACTGTGTTCAGTGAACCATTCATCACTGTGTTCAGTGAACCACTCATCACTGTGTTCAGTGAACCACTCATCACTGTGTTCAGTGAACCACTCATCACTGTGTTCAGTGAACCACTCATCACTGTGTTCAGTGAATCACTCATCACTGTGTTCAGCGAACCAATCACCACTATATCGAAGATACAAATAAGTTTTCATGAATGAGGCTCAAAACACTGCCAACATCTCTTCAATTCACAACGTAGCATTCTGTCCAGCTAACTTTGAAGACGCCCTTAACAACATGCCCATGTATGCTGCTGCTACCCAGACTCACTGAGTTCCTTATTCGTCAAAAATCTTAAGAAATCACTGATCTCGGGCCTTCAGTGTATTTTATGGAAAAGAAGCCTTGATACAGGCGTGATCTTAGTCATTGAAAACCACTGATACTGTCGCAGACAACTAAGAACATGAGAAAGAAGGAACTCTGCAACAGGCCTACTAGCCTATATGAGGCAGCTCCATTTCTCCCATCGGCTTAAGCCAATTGACCTAGTGAGGTCAGACACGTCACTTAAGGGAGGAGCAGTGCATCCGACCTAGTAGCACAAGCTAGTCAGGTCCAACTCACACCCACCCACACCCACTCATGTATTTATCCAACCTATTTTTAAAACTACAAAAGTCTTAGCGTCTATGACGGTACTCGGGAGTTTGTTCCACTCATCCACAACTCTATTACCAAACCAGTGCTTTCCTATATCCTTCCTGAATCTGAATTTTTCCAATACCATTGATGCAAGTCCTGTCTATGTTAGATATTTTTAGCACGCTATTTACATTCCCTTTATTAATTCCTGTTTTCCATTTATACACCTCAATCATATCCCCCCTAATTCTACACCTTTCGAGAGAGTGCAGATTTAGGGCCCTCAGTCTATCCTCATAGGGAAGATTTCTGGTATATGGGATCAACTTTGTCATCCTACTATGTACGTTTTCCAGTGCATTTATATCCATTCTGTAATACGGTGACCAGAACTGTGCAGCATAATCTAAATGAGGCCTAACCAAAGATATATAGAGTTGAAGAACCTGAGTACTTCTATTATTTATACTTCTTGCTATGAAGCCAAGGATTCTGTTATCTTTATTGCAAACACTAATGCACTGTTGTCTTGGTTTTAGATTACTACTAACCAGAACTCCTAAATCCTTTTCGCAATCCGTAATATTAAGATCTACATTATTCAGTTTATGGTTATTTTCCTGTCCAACATTTAGAACTTTGCATTTGTCAATATTAAACTGCATCTGCCACTTCTCCGACCATTGCATCAGTCTATTCAAATCATCCTGGAGTGCTGTAGTGTCCTCATTAGAATGAATTGGACGGCCTATTTTGGTGTTATCAACAAATTTGCTTATGTTGCTATTTATTCCCTCATCTTATATAGATTGTGAACAACAACGGGCCCAACACTGACCCCTGTGGAACACCGCTTGTGACGTGCCCCCATTCTGATTTCTCCCCATTTATGCAAACACTCTGTTGCCTATTTGTCAGCCATTCCTCAACCCAGGAAAAAATTTCTCCTCCTATTCCGTGTGCCTTAAGTTTCCTCAATAGCCTCTGATGTGGAACTCTACCGAAAGCCTTACTGAAGTACATATACACAATATCATATTCATTACCATGATCTACCTCCTCAAATACCTTAGTGAAGAAAGTTAGTAAATTCGTAAGACAGGAACGCCCCTTTGTAAAACCGTGCTGGGATTCATTAATCAAGTTATGCCTTTCGAAATAGCTACGAATTGCTTCGGCAATTATTGATTTCATAAATTTTCCCACTATGGAGGTAAGGCTTATTGGTCTATAGTTCGAAGCAAAGGACCTGTCACCTGCCTTGTAAATAGGTATTACATTTGCCATTTTCCACTTGTCAGGCACTATGCCAGTTTGTAGTGATATATTGAAAAGATTAGCCAAAGGTGTGCTAAGTTCCTCTTTACATTCCTTTAACACCCTTGTAAACAGTTCATCAGGGCATGGGGATTTGTTAGCTTTTAATTTCTCTATTTGTCTGAGGACTGTGTCACTAGTTACCCCAATCGTGCATATTTTATTATCGTCCTGTTCTATATAATCTATTACTTCGGGAATTTGAAAATTTTACACATATCCTTATCACTGTCAGTGATCTGAACAGAGTTACTCTTAAGTGGGCCTATCTTGTCCCTAATCTTCTGTATACCTGAAAGAACCCTTTTGGGTTAGGCTTTGAATCCCTTGCGATCTTAGCCTCATAATCCCTTTTCCACCAACACTAAGACAGATAATGGGCTTGTTCCCATTGCTTGACATAATATTATCCAACCTGCTGACTGTGTCACCAACACCACATCCTGGGAAGCATACCCTCTGTCTGACCTTTCTAAGGCGGCACTAAGCAACTGCGAAAAAGACTATAAACCAACAGCGCTAACTTCACACATCAAAATCTTTGAAGGTGTTCTAGGAACCAACCACATGGAATCACAACAATTGTAGCAGCAGCAGCAGCAGCAGCAGCAGAGGAGATTTCAACGGTCAAGAGGATAGTTATCTGACCTCTCTTATGCGTTGTGTGACCTGTCATACTCTTACCGTTCCTGTCCTTTATTTCTCTTCCCTCGTTGTTGTTCTTATTGACTGAAGAAGCCTACTATGTAGGCAAAACGTTTTATCAATAAAAATACCCAACTGTTGCACATGTCTTAATCTCCATTGTGACTTTATTCTCTACACACTACATGTCCGATATCAGCACAATTCGTACGAGTGCTCAGTGCTCTTCGCCAGCTCAGATTAAAGTGTATCTTGCACATCATAAAAGTCTTAGAAAGACTGCTGAAGCGCCCACTTACTAATTTTATGAAAGAAAAAACATACATAAATAACCCGCACATAAAAGAGACGTTTCGGTCCGACTTGGACCATTTACAAAGTCACACTGTGCGGGTTATTTGTGTATCGTTCCAGTCACGGTATTGTGCCTTTTTTTGTTATTTAAAAAGAAACATGATGCGTCCCGCACAATCCAAGTTATATATAAGACTTTACTGCAGGAAGATCATGGCTGTGGCAAATATAAGATTACACCAAAATTACTGATATAGTTTGGAAGGAAAACAAATTGTTGGTGTATTGCACAGTGATACTGCAACTGAGGTACCTGAAAAATACGCCGATGGAGTAACAGGTCACAAAAGGGGTCAGTAGATCACCTGTACTGTCTCGGTACAGGTTATCCACGGGGGAGGGGGAAGTTGCAACACTGATATTCAGATTTCTAACAATTTTTTCACATTAAGTGGTAGTTAAACGAAAGTCAGGTTAAGCAGCGTACAAAAGTTTAATATCTTCTTCTACAGTTTCTCATCCTCACAGATGACATATAAAAATCACTGAGCAACGCTTTATATTATCCTTTGTGGACGTTACCAAAACAAGCAATGAAATTGCCTCAGTAAAAGACGGAGGAGAATTATATCAACAAAGTCTTGTAGTTGGCGGAGGACAATGACGTGATGCTCAATTCTGACAAATTTAAACTACTCAGATTTGAAAAAAGTAAAAACGAACAGATGATACAGAGCGCAGATAATCTCACCTTAGTTTATATTTGTGATGGTTGGGAAGTGCTGAACCAGGACAAATGGTAAAAACAAACGTGGAAACATCGGAAATCTACAAAATACCTGGTAACAACTGCAGTCTAGACTAGATGGCAGAGACTGGACGAAATCTCATAACCAGAATCACAAAAGAGAAACAGAGTCCTGGCTATGAACGAGAAGGTTCAGCTATACTGCAGTCACAACCCGATGGCAACAAGCCGAAATCACGTAAATGGCTGACCTTTAAAAAAAAAAAACTTTAGAAGCAGCTATAATTTTTTGCTCCATAAAACTGGTACCTACAACGCTCAATAACATTTATAAAAAATTTCAAAAGATATACCAGCACTGAAAGTTTAAAGCCTATCAGAAGAGGCGTTCTGAAGTTATCGCAGTAAATCTTGGACCCAATTTTAGCACTTCTAGACGACCTTCATGCCCAGATGTTGTTTACAAAATAATCTGTATAGAAACACGTAAGTGAGACTAATTTAATTAACTTTACAACTACTACTATGGTGAGTGGAGAACCCACATTGAGTGCTTCTACGTGCTTGCCATCCTCCAAACTGGCAAGCAACGATGCCCCACAAACTGCACTACATAACCTGTTAATTTCTCTGCTTATACTTCTAATGAAGATCTCAGGTTAAGAGCGAAATATACAAATCAACGTTTATTCTACCTTTATATATATGCGAGTTTACACATTCCAGATCATTTCACAGAACAAATAAGGAACAACATATGATCTACTGTTTAGAATATGACAATAAGGCTAATGGCAAGAAAATTATAAAGTAAATTATGAAAACATACAAAACAAAAGAAGAAATGAAAATAGTGATCTCAACAGTCGAATCTTGTACCGTGCTCAGAGTTCCTCTCATGGCAGGAGAGATATCAGAGCTGCAACATGTACAGAGGTCGTTTACTGCCAGCATAGACTCGATAAACTTCTAAACTACTGGTAACGCCTCAAGAAAGCTTTTATCAGGTGATGAGTTGATAAAGCTCTACACAGAGCTAAGCATTGCTTCAATAAAAGCTTGTTCTGCTGTGGTTGTCGTTTGATCAGTAAGGAGTCGAGACAAACCACACACACATGAATGGCAATGTTAAGCATAGACTTGTATGAGACTTAGAATGACGACAGATGGACGAGAGGAAGAGTACAGGTGATGATACTTAGGATTCTCACAAGAGCGCGCACACACACACAATCACACACACACACACACACACACACACACACGCACACACACACACACACACACACACACACACACACACACACACACACACAACAACAGGCCTAGTGTCTAATCGACATGTGCCTAGGACAAAATGGTAACCAACTAACATATCACACACACATATATCACACACACACACAATGTCACACACACACACACACAAACATATCAGACACACAAACATATCACACACACAAACATATCACACACACACACACACACACACACACACACACACACACACACACACGCCTAGGACAAAATGGTAACACACACACACACACACACACACACGTCACACACACACACACACACACACACACACACACACACACACACACACACAGACGAGTCACAGGGACGTTAGGAAGTATTTCTTCAGTCATAGAGTTGTCAGCAAGTGGAATAGCCTAGCAAGTGAAGTAGTGGAGGCAGGAACCATACATAGTTTTAAGAAGAGGTATGACAAAGCTCAGGAAGCAGAGAGAGAGAGGATCCAGTAGCGATCAGTGAAGAGGCGGGGCCAGGAGCTGAGTCTCGACCCCTGCAACCACAATTAGGTGAGTACAATTAGGTGAGCACACACACACACACACACACACACACACACACACACACACACACACACACACACACACACATACACACACGCACACACACACACGCACACACACACACACACACACACACACACATACACACACGCACACACACACACGCACACACACACACACACACACACACACACACACACACACACACACACGCACACACACACATAAGCACCATCTTACAGCATCCACCGCTCTAGATGAACTAAGAGATAAGGATCATTTAATGTTAAGGTGGCCGCCAGCTTCCCACAGAGACAAAACCTCATCAGTAATTCCCAGGTGTGTGTTCCCTCACGTCATTATACAGCCAGCCAGTCGCCACCGATTTGTATTCCCGAGATGTGATTGCGGGGGTCGAGTCTCAGCTGCTTACCCTGCATTACTGGTTCCTGGCCTCTTGGGCTTTATCATACATGCTCTGAAAACTGTGCAGTAAGTTTGCTTCGTCTACTTCCTCATGCAGTTCATTCCATTTATCTACCATCTTACTCTTGTCTATCTCTCTGCCTGTCCTGTGAAATGCATTGTTTCTCCGTATAACACATTCCTCAACTTTAGGACTAGTTTGGTTACAAACCTTTGCCCCTTTATCAGGAGAAAACTTCACACTGGTGCCGTGGACAAAACTCTATTATAAATGATAGTATTCACGACGTAAGTCTCTGAATGCTGAAGTAAAGTTTGTTGATGTACCACATTTTCGGTCGAATCTTTCCTTGCCAGCCCACATAACTTACAGTAACGTCTTGTATGTCTAAATTTTGACTGTCAGGGTCTCCTGGAAGCTTCTCCTTGTATTCTTATGACTTTTTTAACCCTCTTATCAAGTTTACATTATCACTGAGAGGGAAACTCAAAACTCGTTCTCCCACTAATAGTTTAATAACACAAATTAATAACAGTGGCCTCAATGTCAATCCCTGAGAGACACTATACACACTCCCACTCACCCTGATCTCACTCCCTGATTCTCTTTATTTCTACTTGTGCCTCTAGTTTGTGAATTAGTCTCAGGTGGAGTAACACATCAAAGACTTTCTTGCAATACAATAAAATATAGTCCATCAAGTCCTGCCTGTCCGGTATTATCTCTGAGACTGTCGTAAAGTTGCAGAAGGTTCGTGAGACAGACTTTTCTGTCTCTAGTTCATGCTGGTGTTCCCTGGCTAGTCTTGGCTTCTCAAGATGCTCCACGAGACACTTCATTATAACCTTCTCCAAGTACACATGTCAGTGACACGAATGTATAGTCGAGTGCCTCATGCCTGCTCCCTGCCTTGAGCATGGGTATAACGTTAGCCTCTTGCTAGATCTCTAACAGATGACCCGTCGCTAGTATTATGTAATAACTTTGCTATGGATCATATGGTGAAGTTTCTTTCAGCTGAAAGTTTATATATTTCCCAGAGAGAGAGATAAGGTCAAATAATAACGATCCTAAACGAATGAATAGAAGACTAAAGCATGTATTAGGAGAGAAAGGAGAAATTTATAGGCGCATCAAAAGAGGAGAGGTTAACCTTACTAATACGTTCATTTTAAAAGAGAAGTAAAAAAAGAGGATAAGAAAGGCTAAACATGAATATGAAATCAAAGGTTGCTAGTGAATCAAAGAGTTATCCAAAAGGGTTTTTTCAAGTGTATAGGAGAAAAGTCAGAGAAAAAGTATGAACACTGGAAATTGAGGATGGAGAGCTGACTGACAATGAACAGGAAATGTATTCTCTAGTTAATGATTATTTCTTGTCAGTCTTTACACAAGAAGATATAAATGATATCCCAACAATTAACAATTGTTCAGTTCCTGAAAAATTATTGTGATAAATGGTTTAAAAATCGACATGTTGAAGACTGAGACATTTATACAACATATGTGAATCTTTATTGAAGAAACGTTTCGCCACACAGTGGCTTCACCAGTCCATACAAGCGTTTCGCCACTGTGTGGCGAAACGTTTCTTCAAAAAAGATTCCCGTATGTTGCATAAGTGTCTCAGTTCCTCAACTTGCCGGTTTTCAAAACCATTCATCACATTTGTCAGACACTGCAACATCATGGGAACTTGATACAAAGAATTCAACACTTGTCCAACATTTGGACGAAGACCTACTTCGACTAGTGGATGGTACCACTATGACCCGGCCTCCTCCTCCTTCGCCTCACCTGACTACAGAATATAAACCACTGCTACGTCTTCATTTACGTCTTCCACACACACACATTTTATACATTATATATATCGTGCCGAATAGATAAAACTGATCAGTTAGCAAGAACTCATTTAAAATTAAGTCCTTTTTAAATTTTTCTCTTACACAGTGATAACCACGGCATTATGCCGGGTGAGCGCCCCGGCATAATGCCGTGACGAAAATCAAAGGCCTACCATAGAGGTGGGTCTTCTCTCGTCAGTGCATTATCCTGGGTAACAACCGTTAGCATGATATCACGGCCTGCCCTCACACTCCACAGTGACTCCTCAATGCTCATGTAGCTGCCGTGGTGAGAGGAAGTGTTGCACTTTTGTCTCTCATCTGCCCCATCTTTTGTCCAGTGTTCCCCTTGGATTATGGGTAAAAGGAAGTCTTTAACACCTGAAACTATAGCTCAAATCATAGGGCTTCACAAAGCTGGGCACCAGACGAAAGAAACAGTGAAGAATGTTGTGTGTGAGCGTTCATTGAGGAGCTGGGTGCAGTGTTACAAGGCTGGTGGCAGTGCTGAGTTACCATCTGCCAAACCTCGGCCTGGCCCCTCGAAGAAGACATCTGTTTGTGAGGAAATGGTATGGTGATACCAACAAGATGTGGAAAAAAGACACTTATGTACAGTTCAGGACATTTATTAAAGGAAACGTTTCGCCACGAGTGGCTTCTTCAGTCCTAATAAAGTCTACCGGAAACCTACCTACAAGAACGAACTTCTACATTTCTTATCTCACCATGACATCAGAACTTAAAGAGGGGTAGTTATTGGCTTCTTTTTGAGACTCTACAGAATTTCCAGTCTGCAGTTCCTCGAAGAAGAATGCACATACATCACCAATGCTTTTAGTTCACTACACTTTCCCTTACACTTCATACGTGACTGCAGGAAATGTGCAACACGTATCCTCAACAAGACCAACACCAATCAAGTTGAAGAAAAGCCTCCAAGTTACATTGTTTTACCGGTCAGCAACGTTGCCACTAACGTTTCAAAAATGTTTGACAGAAAACTGGCTAAAATATCTACCAGCTCTTCAACTACTATTAGGAACCTGATACAAAAACTCAAGCATGATTCTGGCACAAGTGCAGGAATTTACACTATACCATGTGGGATGTGTGACAAAATATATGTAGGGGAAACGGCCAGATCTCTGGACATTAGGATCACCGAATACCACAAGGCACGATAATGTAGTAATTCTAGGGGGCTTATCTTTAGTCAAATTGACTGGAATTTCTTGACTGGGAACTTAGAATCAAACGACTTCTTAGAAGTAGTTCAGGATTGTTTTTTGAAGCAGTTTGTGACAGAACCTACAAGGGGAAATAACCTGCTTGACTTGGTTCTGGCAAACAAGGAAACCTTATTAATAATTTAGAAATTACAGAGGAACTCGGCACAAGCAATCACTAATCAATTACCTTTAGTATTGAATGGAAGTATGACAGTAGGGATAATTCAGTAATGGTCCCAGATTTTCGCTTAGCAGATTACAATGGGCTTAGAGAACACTTATCATCTGTGGACTGAGGTAACGAAAAGAGATGTCAATATGACAGCTTTCTGAATACTATACATGCTGCCCAAAGAACATTTATCCTGTATAAAGAAATTAGATCAAATAAAAATGACCCAAATTGTATGAATAATATTCTCAAATATCTTTTAGGGCAGAAGAAAGGAATTTATAGGCATATCAAAAGAGGTGAGAGTCATCTTATGAATCAGTATATTGACATTAAGAGGGACGTTAAAAAGGGGATAAGAAAAGCTAAACGGGACTACGAAATTAAAGTTGCCAGGGATTCAAAAACTGACCCAAAAAGCTTTTTCCAGGTGTATAGAACAAAAGTTAGAGATAAGATAGGTCCCCTTAAAAATAGCTATGGGCATCTTACTGACAAAGAGAATGAAATGTGCTCGACTTTAAATAATTACTTTCACTCGGTTTTTACACAGGAAGACACTAACAATATCCCGGTAATTAATTTTTATAGTGGGCCTGAAGAAGATAATTTATGTAACATCACAGTCACTAGTGAGATGGTTATGAAACAGACCGAGTGAAACAAAATAAATCACCAGGTCCTGATGAGCATTTTTCAAAGGTTCTTAAGGAATGCAAAATGGAACTCTGTGAACCATTAACTAATATTTTTAATTTATCTCTTCAAACAGGTATAGTACTTGATATGTGGAAGATGGCTAATGCAATTCCTATTTTTAAAGCAGGGGACAAGTCGTTACCGTCAAATTACCGCCCAAAAAGTCTGGCCTTAATTGTAGGCAAATTACTAGAGTCAATTATAGCTGAGATTATAAGAAGCCATCTGGATAAGCATAATCTGATTGATGATACTCAGCATGGATTCACGAGAAGCCGTTCTTGTCTAATTTATTAACTTTCTTCAGTAAAGCTTTTGAGGCTGTTGATTACGATAGACAATTTGATATTGTTTACTTAAATTTTATTAAGGCTTTTGATAGAGTTCCGCACCGGAGACTGTTAAATAAAGTGGCAGCTCATGGGACTGGGGGAAAAGTGCTCTCATGGATTGAGTCATGGCTCACAGACAGGAAGCAGAGGGTGTGCATAAATGGGGGTAAATCCGAGTGGGGATCTGTAACATGTGGCGTTCCACAGGGATCAGTCTTGGGTCCGTTGTTTATATGTCAATAATCTTGATGAGGGAATTACTAGTGAAATGAGCAAATTCGCCGATGACACATAGATAGGTAGGATAATTTATTCAAACGTATATATCAGGGAACTTCAGGAGGATTTAGACGAACTCAATACCTGGTCAGAAAAGTGGCAGATGCAGTTCAATGTAGATAAATGCAAAGTTCTGAAGCTCGGTAGTGTCCATAACCCTAGCACATGTAAGTTAAATAACGTAGAACTTAACCATACCGATTGCGAAAAAGGATTTGGGGGGTTATGGTAAGCAGCAACCTTAAACCAAGACAGCAATGCCTAACCGTACGTAATAAGGCAAACACATTACTGGGATTTATATCAAGTGTAAGCAACGGAGGTTTAGCGGTTATATTACAGCTTTATACATCGTTAGTAAGGCCTCACTTAGATTACGCAGCTCAGTTCTGGTCTCCATATTACAGAATGGACATAAATTCGTTAGAAAACATTCAGCGTAGAATGACTAAATTAATACATAGCATTAGAAATCTTTCTTATGAAGAAAGATTGAAGACCTTTAAATTACATTCACTTGTTAGACGAA
Organism: Cherax quadricarinatus; assembly: GCF_038502225.1. Classification (NCBI taxonomy): domain Eukaryota; kingdom Metazoa; phylum Arthropoda; class Malacostraca; order Decapoda; family Parastacidae; genus Cherax; species Cherax quadricarinatus. Next base: position 36,089,309 of record NC_091293.1, on the reverse strand, counting down.
GAATGAGGGGAGACATGATCGAAGTGTATAAGTGGAAGATGGGTATTAATAAAGGGGATATAAATAAGGTCTTGAGGATATCTCTCCAAGAGAGAACCCGCAGTAATGGACTAAATTAGACAAGTTTAGATTTAGAAAGGATATAGGAAAGTAATGGTTTGGAAATAGGGTAGTTGATGAGTGGAACAGTCTGCTTAGTAGAGTTATTGAAGCTAGGACCTTGGGTAGTTTCAAATTTAGGTTGGATAAATACATGAGTGAGAGGGGTTTGATTTGAGTGGGACTTGCATATGAGTGGTTAGAATAATCAGAGTTTATTTCTGGGGTGGCATTGAAAATTGGGTTGGGCAAATATTTTGTTAGTGGGATGAATTGTAAAGGACCTGCCTAGTGTGGGCCAACAGACCTGTTGCAGTGTTCCTCCTTTCTTATGTTCTTACCTCGACTGGCGGTGTGCATGACATTCTCGACGGTCTTAGTAGAGATGGTCTTCGCTGGGATGTCTTCACTGGCTGACTTCACTTCCTTGGCGTCGCTCGTCGTGACGTTCCCAGCAGTCGACTCACATTCATCGGGCAGCACTGAGAATGGGTTCAATGTTTCCACAAGTTTCCTGGATCTTCATTGATTCAACCTCTCCATCCGTCCTCTTGATCCTTAATTTTGTTCCATGCTTTCCAGTCACTGTCCAGGTTTCTTTCTTGGCTTGAGGATTCTCAACAGGAGGATTACTACGAATCTTCTTGTTTTCCTCAGTCAGTCGGTGTATCTCAAGCTTAGCCACTCTCAGTTCTTCTTTTAGCTGCTGGTAGAGTTGCTCAAGAGAGGACATCTTGTGTAAGAATGGTATATAATACCGACAAGATGAAATTAAGACACATGTGCAACATCTGGGTATCTTTATTGTAGACGTTTCGCCATCCAGTGGCTTTATCAATACAAATTCTAGGACATAACTTGAAGACAGTAGAACTATGTACAGAAGATGAGGTAATCAGTCCCTCAATCTAGGAGTAGGTGCGAAGAGCACCATAGTCGTGGAGATGTGTCACATGTGTCTTAATTTCATCTTGTCGGTATTATATACCATTCTTACACAATTTGTCAGACACTGCAACATCATGGAATCTTGATTCTGAGGACATGTACATAACCTTCACGGCTACAACTACTACTACAACTAACCCATCTCTTTGGGAAGGACCTACTTCCACTGGAGAATCCCGCCTACCAGTGACTATGCCCTCGTCTGCTACACCTGACGTTACTATATAAGCGCCAGGCTCCTTTCTTCTGCTTTAGAATTTCCACGACTATGGTGCTCTTCGCACCTACTCCTAGGTTGAGGGACTGATTACCTCATCTTCTGTACATAGTTCTACTGTCTTCAAGTTATGTCCTAGAATTTGTATTGATAAAGCCACTGGATGGCGAAACGTCTACAATAAAGATACCCAGATATTGCACATGTGTCATAATTTCAGAGGACATCTTGTTCAGATTCACAGAGAGCACAAAAGACACGTTTTCACGTGTTAATACCCATCTTCCACTTGTACACTCTGATCATGTCTCCCCTCATTCCTCGTCTAACAAGTGAATGTAATTTAAAGGACTTCAATCTTTCTTCATACAAAAGATTTCTAATGCTATGAATTAATTTTGTCATTCTTCGTTGAATGTTTTCTAACGAATTTATATCCATTCTGTAATATGGAGACCAGAACTGAGCTGCGTAATCTAGATGAGGCCTTACTAATGATGTATAAAGCTGTAATATAACCTCTGGACTTCTGTTGCTTACACTTCTTGATATAAGTTCCAGTAATCTGTTTGCCTTATTACGTATGGTTAGGCATTGCTGTCTTGGTTTAAGGTTGCTGCTTACCATAATCCCCAAGTCCTTTTCGCAATCGGTATGGTTAAGTTCTACGTTATTTAACTTATATGTGCTAGGGTTATGGACACTACCGAGCTTCAGAACTTTGCATTTAGCTACACTGAACTGCATCTGCCAATTTTCTGACCAGGTATTGAGTTCGTCTAAATCCTCCTGGATTTCCGTGCCATCTACGTTTGAATCAATTATCCTACCTATCTTTATGTCATCGGCGAATTTGCTCATATCACTAGTAATTCCCTCATCAAGGTCATATATATATATTATAAACAACAACGGGCCCAAGGCTGATCCCTGTGGAACGCCACATGTTGTGATGAATGGTTTTGAAAACCGACAAGTTGAAGAACTGAGACACTTAAGCAACATATGGGAATCTTTACTGAAGAAATGCTTCGCCACACAGTGGCTTCATCAGTCTTATATAAAGCAGGAAGGTATAAAGAAAGGAGGAGTTTGAGGTAATTAGTCCCTCAGCCTGGAGTCGATGTGTTCAGTCCATCAATCTCGTAGAAAGTACAACACAGGGCCATAGCAGTGGTTTATATACTGTAGTCAGGTGAGGTGAAGCAGGAGGAGGCGGGGTCATAGTGGAACCATCCACTGGTCTAAGTAGGTCTTCGTCCGAAGATTGGACAAGTTTTGAAGAATTCTTTGTATCAAGATCCCATGATGATGCAGTGTATGACAGATGTGATGAATGGTTTTGAAAACCGGCAAGTTGGAGAATTGAGACACTTAAGCAACATAGTGGCTTCATCAGTCCAATACAAAGCAGAAGGTGTAAGGAGAGAAGGAGTTTGAGGTAATCAGTCCCTCAGCCTGGAGTCGATGTGTTCAGTCCATCAATCTTGTAGAATGTACAGCACAGGGCCACTGTGTGGCGAAACGTTTCTTCAACAAAGATTCCCATATGTTGCATAAGTGTCTTCCTGCAGCATTGTAAGCACCTGGTGATCTGTTGATTGCACCACGAAAGGCCTAGAGCTATCTTTCAATTACCCCATGGTTGTTTTCCATCTTTATCGCTTGTTTGCGATTTTTTTAATATACGTATATAATACGTACATTCACACACACGTATATAATACGTATACACACACACACACACACACACACACACACACACACACACACACACACACACACACACACACACACACACAGAGCAGGAGAACCAGCAGTAGCAGCAGCACCACCAGCATCAGCAGAAGTACGAGCACCAGCCATAGCAGAAGCTTCAGCACTAGCAGTAACAACAGCACCAAAACCAGCAGAAGTACCATCACCAGCATCAGTACCAGCAGTAGCAGCACTGCCGCCCCCCACAACCCACATAGGTGTAGGTGGTAATAAACATGTTATCGTTGTGTCTCGATGTTACAAAATTAACTGATCCAGCATATCGGAGGTAATTCTGTATTATAGTTTTGGTTGTATTAATAAATGAAGATTACAAATATTTGCGTTTCTGAAGTTGCTCTTCCCACATGATTATTTATGCGTTGTGCACAGTAGTTAACATGCGTCCATGCGAACTCTTATGTACAACGCATGCGTTGTTCACGCTTTCCTAAGAGCATGTTTGAATTCACTGAATCTGGTGTTCTTTTATCGCAGCCTCCACGCGGGATCAAGTGAACTCCCGCACTGGCTTGTGTAGTTAGTTCTGTTTTATTCTTGTTATTGTTGGTGGTGGTGTTGGTGGTGGTAACGACTTTGATCTTAGTCTTGGCTACAACCTTACAAATGTTCTGAGCAATGCTGAAATAACTGAGCAGCGCTAAGTATCTGCTGCTGGTGCTGGTGCTTTGTCCTAGTGCAGTTGCATACTCAAAAAGTTCTTTCTTCCTGCAGTAGCTGATAGTGGGTAGGAAAGTGTAACTTTGCGAATACTTGTATGTCTGAATATTCTTCCTTGAGGTAATCCATGATACCTATCGTGATGGTCCTGAGAAATAATTACTACCCCATGTTTCGTGTTAGTGTCATGGAAGGAATAAAAATGTAAGAAGTGTTTACCTGTGGGTTTGTGATATACTTTGTAAGCAAGTTTTTCTTCTTGATTAGACAAAAGAACATCAAGGAATGGCAGTTGACCTTCGACTTCCTCATCAAGAGTGAATCTGATTGATATCTGTGCATGAATGAGACTATCTTGTAGCTTATTGATGTTCATACATTTGAGTGATGATCAGGAAAGAGCCAGGTGATATTTCTTGAAAAAATGTTGGCAAATCTCCCTCCGTTTCAAGGTCTCCAAAAACAAGTTATTGAGCATTTCACTAACTATTGAGCATTTTCACTACCTGAAGAATGAACCTTTAAAAGAAAAGCAGCTACAGAGGTCACCTAACAGAACGAGTAAGTCAGGACTGTTCTTTACTATACGTTGTAAACGTTCAATGGTCTGTGTGGTGGTTACTCTGCTGGAAAGGAACGTGACATGCAAACTGGACAATTTCTTGTGTAGTATATTGATGTCTTGAACTCGGTTGAATAGGTGACCAGGATGTGTGAGGTGTGCCATACTAATAGTTCCAGTTAATTTAGCAAAGAATAAGGACTGAGTTAAGGGTACCAGGGCCCTGGTGAGAGGTATGGCTCAGGAGGTCGCCTCAGGGACAGCCAGGGGCAGGGCCAACGTCCCTCAACTCTTGCATGTCAACACAACCGCAACTACTTCCCCCCCCCCGTCCCGTCCCCTTCGCCACCAGCCTTCTGCAAATTTTAAATTCACTGCTGACTCCAGTAAATTTGTCTCACAGTGACTGATAATCACATCTCTGAACTTTATTTTCCTGGGCTCTTCTAAGGTCTGACTTACACTTATACATTAGGTCACTACATTCATACACTAGGTCACTACACTCGTACACTAACTCAATACACTCATACACTAAGTCACTATACACGTACACTAAGTCACTATACACGTACACTAAGTCACTATACACGTACACTAAGTCACTATACACATACACTAAGTCACTATACACATACACTAAGTCACTATACACGTACACTAAGTCACTATACACGTACACTAAGTCACTATACACGTACACTAAGTCACTATACACATACACTAAGTCACTATACACATACACTAAGTCACTATACACATACACTAAGTCACTATACACGTACACTAAGTCACTATACACATACACTAAGTCACTATACACATACACTAAGTCACTATACACATACACTAAGTCACTATACACGTACACTAAGTCACTATACACATACACTAAGTCACTATACACGTACACTAAGTCACTATACACGTACACTAAGTCACTATACACATACACTAAGTCACTATACACGTACACTAAGTCACTATACACATACACTAAGTCACTATACACGTACACTAAGTCACTATACACATACACTAAGTCACTACACACACACACTAAGTCCACTACACTGGGACGGTGGCAAAGCCCTCGGCTCACACACTGGGACGGTGGTAACGCACTCGGCTCACACACTGGGACGGTGGTAACGCACTCGGCTCACACACTGGGACGGTGGCAACGCACTCGGCTCACACACACTGGGACGGTGGCAACACACTCGGCTCATACACTGGGACGGTGGCAACACACTCGGCTCACACACTGGGACGGTGGCAACACACTCGGCTCATACACTGAGTTTTACGACTCACTTGCCGTGAGTTCGAACCCCACCAGTACCCTGGTTTGTTGGCAATCGTGTTATTATGATTTCGTGAGTCTTGAGTGTCTGTGGTTCGATCTTCGGCATGGGTGGAAACGCTAGGCATGATTCCTTACACTTGGTGTCCATGTTCACCTAGCAGTAAGTAGGTACCTGAGTGTTAGTCGACTGTTGTAGGTGGCATCCTAGGGGGTGGTAGTACACCTTAGGTAGGGATGGGCTTTGAAGTGAGCCGAGGCAGGAAAACAGCTAAGGCAGGATAACAGCTGAGGCAGGATAACAGCAGAGGCAGGATAACAGCTGAGGCAGGATAACAGCTGAGGCAGGATAACAGAGGCAGGATAACAGCAGAGGCAGGATAACAGCAGAGGCAGGATAACAGCAGAGGCAGGATAACAGCTGAGGCAGGATAACAGCAGAGGCAGGATAACAGTAGAGGCAGGATAACAGCTGAGGCAGGATAACAGCAGAGGCAGGATAACAGCTGAGGCAGGATAACAGCTGAGGCAGGATAACAGCTGAGGCAGGATAACAGCTGAGGCAGGATAACAGCAGAGGCAGGATAACAGCTGAGGCAGGATAACAGCAGAGGCAGGATAACAGCTGAGGCAGGATAACAGCTGAGGCAGGATAACAGCTGAGGCAGGATAACAGCTGAGGCAGGATAACAGCAGAGGCAGGATAACAGCTGAGGCAGGATAACAGTAGAGGCAGGATAACAGCAGAGGCAGGATAACAGCAGAGGCAGGATAACAGCTAAGGCAGGATAACAGCAGAGGCAGGATAACAGCTGAGGCAGGATAACAGCTGAGGCAGGATAACAGCTGAGGCAGGATAACAACAGAGGCAGGATAACAGCAGAGGCAGGATAACAGCTGAGGCAGGATAACAGCTGAGGCAGGATAACAGCTGAGGCAGGATAACAACAGAGGCAGGATAACAGCAGAGGCAGGATAACAGCTGAGGCAGGATAACAGCAGAGGCAGGATAACAGCTGAGGCAGGATAACAGCAGAGGCAGGATAACAGTAGAGGCAGGATAACAGCTGAGGCAGGATAACAACAGAGGCAGGATAACAGCAGAGGCAGGATAACAGCTGAGGCAGGATAACAGCTGAGGCAGGATAACAGCTGAGGCAGGATAACAGCAGAGGCAGGATAACAGCTGAGGCAGGATAACAGTAGAGGCAGGATAACAGCAGAGGCAGGATAACAGCAGAGGCAGGATAACAGCTAAGGCAGGATAACAGCAGAGGCAGGATAACAGCTGAGGCAGGATAACAGCTGAGGCAGGATAACAGCTGAGGCAGGATAACAGCAGAGGCAGGATAACAGCAGAGGCAGGATAACAGCTGAGGCAGGATAACAGCAGAGGCAGGATAACAGCTGAGGCAGGATAACAGCAGAGGCAGGATAACAGTAGAGGCAGGATAACAGCTGAGGCAGGATAACAGCAGATGTAGACAGCCTGTACTGTCTGCACAGACAGCCCATGCTGTCTGCCAGCTTAGTTCATATTTCGCGCCACTGAAAGTGCTGCCACCTATAGGCCTTGCCACTTCAGTATGCCCAGTCTTGCCTCGCTCTCACTCACACAGCGGCCTAGCAGGAAGACACAAGTACTCCCAGCTCTCTCTCGTGGGATGGCCCTGCCCGGGCCATGGGCACACACACACAAGCCTGTGTAACCCAACACTACTTATCAATAAAGAAAGAAGCCTCCGAAGAAGACGTATATCATTTAACTACCCGCTACCAGCTACCAAATAAGACCATTATAGAGAGGCAGGATAACAGCTGAGGCAGGATAACAGCTGAGGCAGGATAACAGCTGAGGCAGGATAACAGCAGAGGCAGGATAACAGCTGAGGCAGGATAACAGCTGAGGCAGGATAACAGCTGAGGCAGGATAACAGCAGAGGCAGGATAACAGCTGAGGCAGGATAACAGCAGAGGCAGGATAACAGCTGAGGCAGGATAACAGCTGAGGCAGGATAACAGCAGAGGCAGGATAACAGCTGAGGCAGGATAACAGCTGAGGCAGGATAACAGCTGAGGCAGGATAACAGCTGAGGCAGGATAACAGCAGAGGCAGGATAACAGCTCCTGGCTTACAAAACTGATCTGTGTAAAATAAAAAGCCACACTAGGGGCGAAACGTCGTGTAAAACAGGTTTTCTCCAGTTAAAAGTGTTGAAATTATCACTTGTCGCTTTGCTGCCTCACATATGAGAGGAACACCTCAACCTCTGGCCTGCTGCACTGGGCGAAACATCTACACCATAAAACGTTCCTCTACGTTGAGTGTTCGTCATCTTTCCCATGTATGGCTGACATTGGGAAAATCGGTTAGAAACGATGACCGGATACAATTCTAAGTGCATCCGCTTATCCGGCTCGTCTAAAATAATAATAATAATAATAATAATAATAATAATGATAATAATAAGTTTTAACACGGCTTCAAAAAGAAACGTTGTTCTTGCCTGACAGATTTATCGACCTCTTTATCTATTTATTTATTTTAATTAGACATCTGAGGAGGCAGAGAACTGAGAGAAATGGAAGAAATGTTGTTGCTGACGTGAATTTCAGCAAGACTTTTGAGAGGAACCCGGATACAAGAAACTGTTACAGGGAGAACACAGGAGGTCAAGTTCTCTCATGAGTCCAGCCATATGGCTGACTTATAGGTACTACAGTGTTGAGTCCAGCCATATGGCTGACTTATAGGTACTACAGTGTTGAGTCCAGCCATATGGCTGACTTATAGGTACTACAGTGTTGAGTCCAGCCATATGGCTGACTTATCGGCACTACAGTGTTGAGTACAGCCATATGGCTGACTTATAGGTACTAGTGTTGAGTCCAGCCATATGGCTGACTTATAGGTACTACAGTGTTGAGTCCAGCCATATGGCTGACTTATCGGCACTACAGTGTTGAGTACAGCCATATAGCTGACTTATAGGTACTACAATGTTAAGTCCAGCCATATGGCTGACTTACAGGTACTACAGTGTTGAGTACAGCCATAGGTACTACAGCCATAGGTACTACAATGTTAAGTCCAGCCATATGGCTGACTTATAGGTACTACAGTATTGAGTCCAGCCATATGGCTGACTTATAGGTACTACAGTGTTGAGTACAGCCATATGGCTGATTTATAGGAACTACAATGTTAAGTCCAGCCATATGGCTGACTTATAGGTACTACAATGTTAAGTCCAGCCATATGACTGACTTATCGGCACTACAGTGTTGAGTACAGCCATATGACTGACTTATAGGTACTACAATGTTAAGTCCAGCCATATGGCTGACTTATAGGTACTACAGTATTGAGTCCAGCCATATGGCTGACTTATAGGTACTACAGTGTTGAGTACAGCCATATGGCTGATTTATAGGAACTACAATGTTAAGTCCAGCCATATGGCTGACTTATAGGCACCACAGTGTTGAGTCCAGCCATATGGCTGACTTATACGCACTACAGTGTTCAGTACAGCCATATGGCTGACTTATAGGTACTACAGTGTTGAGTCCAGCCATATGGCTGACTTATAGGTACTACAGTGTTGAGTCCAGCCATATGGCCGATTTATAGGTACTACAGTGTTAAGTCCAGCCATATGGCTGACTTATAGGCACCACAGTGTTGAGTCCAGCCATATGGCTGACTTATATGCACTACAGTGTTGAGTACAGCCATATGGCTGACTTATAGGTACTACAGTGTTGAGTCCAGCCATATGGCTGACTTATCGGCACTACAGTGTTGAGTACAGCCATATGGCTGACTTATCGGCACTACAGTGTTGAGTACAGCCATATGTCTGACTTATCGGCACTACAGTGTTGAGTACAGCCATATGGCCAACTTATCGGCACTACAGTGTTGAGTACAGCCATATGGCTGACTTATCGGCATTACAGTGTTGAGTACAGCCATATGGCTGACTAATAGGCACTACAGTGTTGAGTACAGCCATATGGCTGACTAATAGGCACTACAGTGTTGAGTACAGCCATATGGCTGACTTATCGGCACTACAGTGTTGAGTACAGCCATATGGCTGACTTATCGGCACTACAGTGTTGAGTACAGCCATATGGCTGACTTATCGGCACTACAGTGTTGAGTACAGCCATATGGCTGACTTATCGGCACTACAGTGTTGAGTACAGCCATATGGCTGACTTATCGGCACTACAGTGTTGAGTACAGCCATATGGCTGACTTATCGGCACTACAGTGTTGAGTACAGCCATATGGCTGACTTATCGGCACTACAGTGTTGAGTACAGCCATATGGCTGACTTATCGGCACTACAGTGTTGAGTACAGCCATATGGCTGACTTATCGGCACTACAGTGTGAGTACAGAGTACAGCTACATATACAGCCGCTGACTTATCGGCACTACAGTGTTGAGTACAGCCATATGGCTGACTTATCGGCACTACAGTGTTGAGTACAGCCATATGGCTGACTTATCGGCACTACAGTGTTGAGTACAGCCATATGGCTGACTTATCGGCACTACAGTGTTGAGTACAGCCATATGGCTGACTTATCGGCACTACAGTGTTGAGTACAGCCATATGGCTGACTTATCGGCACTACAGTGTCGAGTACAGCCATATGGCTGACTTATCGGCACTACAGTGTCGAGTACAGCCAAAATGGGGAGAAGACAAAAGAGTGAATGGGGAAAGGTCAATATTGGGAGAAGACAAAACCGAGAAAAAGTCAAAATGAGAAGCCAAAATAGCGAGAAAGTCAAAATGAAAAAGTCAAAATGGAGAGAAAATCACAATGTGGAGAAATGACAAGTGGAGTTCCACAGGACCAGTCCCTGGCCGCCGCTGCTGCTCTTGATAATGACAGGTGGAGTTCCACAGGGACCAGTCCCTGGCCGCCGCTGCTGCTCTTGATAATGACAGGTGGAGTTCCACAGGGACCAGTCCCTGGCCGCCGCTGCTGCTCTTGATAATGACAAGTGGAGTTCCACAGGGACCAGTCCCTGGCCGCCGCTGCTGCTCTTGATAATGACAGGTGGAGTTCCACAGGGACCAGTCCCTGGCCGCCACTGCTGCTCTTGATTATGACAAATGGAGTTCCACAGGGACCAGTCCCTGGCCGCCACTGCTGCTCTTGATAATGACAAGTGGAGTTCCACAGGGACCAGTCCCTGGCCGCCGCTGCTGCTCTTGATAATGACAAGTGGAGTTCCACAGGGACCAGTCCCTGGCCGCCACTGCTGCTCTTGATAATGACAGGTGGAGTTCCACAGGGACCAGTCCCTGGCCGCCGCTGCTGCTCTTGATAATGACAGGTGGAGTTCCACAGGGACCAGTCCCTGGCCGCCGCTGCTGCTCTTGATAATGACAAGTGGAGTTCCACAGGGACCAGTCCCTGGCCGCCGCTGCTGCTCTTGATAATGACAGGTGGAGTTCCACAGGGACCAGTCCCTGGCCGCCACTGCTGCTCTTGATAATGACAAGTGGAGTTCCACAGGGACCAGTCCCTGGCCGCCACTGCTGCTCTTGATAATGACAAGTGGAGTTCCACAGGGACCAGTCCCTGGCCGCCGCTGCTGCTCTTGATAATGACAAGTGGAGTTCCACAGGGACCAGTCCCTGGCCGCCACTGCTGCTCTTGATAATGACAAGTGGAGTTCCACAGGGACCAGTCCCTGGCCGCCACTGCTGCTCTTGATAATGACAAGTGGAGTTCCACAGGGACCAGTCCCTGGCCGCCGCTGCTGCTCTTGATAATGACAAGTGGAGTTCCACAGGGACCAGTCCCTGGCCGCCACTGCTGCTCTTGATAATGACAAGTGGAGTTCCACAGGGACCAGTCCCTGGCCGCCACTGCTGCTCTTGATAATGACAAGTGGAGTTCCACAGGACCAGTCCCTGGCCGCCACTGCTGCTCTTGATAATGACAAGTGGAGTTCCACAGGGACCAGTCCCTGGCCGCCGCTGCTGCTCTTGATAATGACAGGTGGAGTTCCACAGGGACCAGTCCCTGGCCGCCACTGCTCTTGATAATGACAAGTGGAGTTCCACAGGGACCAGTCCCTGGCCGCCGCTGCTGCTCTTGATAATGACAGGTGGAGTTCCACAGGGACCAGTCCCTGGCCGCCGCTGCGCTTGATAATGACAAATGGAGTTCCACAGGGACCAGCCCCTGGCCGCCACTGCTGCTCTTGATAATGACAAGTGGAGTTCCACAGGGACCAGTCCCTGGCCGCCGCTGCTGCTCTTGATAATGACAGGTGGAGTTCCACAGGGACCAGTCCCTGGCCGCCACTGCTGCTCTTGATAATGACAAGTGGAGTTCCACAGGGACCAGTGCTGCTCTTGATAATGACAGGTGGAGTTTCACAGGGACCAGTCCCTGGCCGCCGCTGCTCTTGATAATGACAAGTGGAGTTCCACAGGGACCAGTCCCTGGCCGCCGCTGCTGCTCTTGATAATGACAAGTGGAGTTCCACAGGGACCAGTCCCTGGCCGCCGCTGCTCTTGATAATGACAAGTGGAGTTCCACAGGGACCAGTCCCTGGCCGCCGCTGCTCTTGATAATGACAAGTGGAGTTCCACAGGGACGAGTCCCTGGCCGCCTCTGCTCTTGATAATGACAAGTGGAGTTCCACAGGGACCAGTCCCTGGCCGCCGCTGCTCTTGATAATGACAAGTGGAGTTCCACAGGGACCAGTCCCTGGCCGCCACTGCTCTTGATAATGACAAGTGGAGTTCCACAGGGACCAGTCCCTGGCCGCCACTGCTCTTGATAATGACAAGTGGAGTTCCACAGGGACGAGTCCCTGGCCGCCACTGCTCTTGATAATGACAAGTGGAGTTCCACAGGGACCAGTCCCTGGCCGCCGCTGCTCTTGATAATGACAGGTGGAGTTCCACAGGGACCAGTCCCTGGCCGCCGCTGCTCTTGATAATGACAAGTGGAGTTCCACAGGGACCAGTCCCTGGCCGCCACTGCTCTTGATAATGACAAGTGGAGTTCCACAGGGACCAGTCCCTACCTGCCGCTGCTCTTGATAATGACAGGTGGAGTTCCACAGGGACCAGTCCCTGGCCGCCGCTGCTCTTGATAATGACAGGTGGAGTTCCACAGGGACCAGTCCCTGGCCGCCGCTGCTCTTGATAATGACAGGTGGAGTTCCACAGGGACCAGTCCCTGGCCACCGCTGCTCTTGATAATGACAAGTGGAGTTCCACAGGGACGAGTCCCTGGCCGCCACTGCTCTTGATAATGACAAGTGGAGTTCCACAGGGACCAGTCCCTGGCCGCCGCTGCTCTTGATAATGACAGGTGGAGTTCCACAGGGACCAGTCCCTACCCGCCGCTGCTCTTGATAATGACAAGTGGAGTTCCACAGGGACCAGTCCCTGGCCGCCACTGCTCTTGATAATGACAAGTGGAGTTCCACAGGGACCAGTCCCTACCTGCCGCTGCTCTTGATAATGACAGGTGGAGTTCCACAGGGACCAGTCCCTGGGCGCCACTGCTCTTGATAATGACAGGTGGAGTTCCACAGGGACCAGTCCCTGGCCGCCGCTGCTCTTGATAATGACAAGTGGAGTTCCACAGGGACCAGTCCCTGACCGCCGCTGCGCTTGATAATGACAAGTGGAGTTCCACAGGGACCAGTCCCTGGCCGCCGCTGCTCTTGATAATGACAAGTGGAGTTCCACAGGGACCAGTCCCTGGCCGCCGCTGCTCTTGATAATGACAAGTGGAGTTCCACAGGGACCAGTCCCAGGCCGCCGCTGCTCCTGATGACAGGTGGAGTTCCACCGGGACCAGTCCCTGGCCGCCGCTGCTCTTGATAATGACAAGTGGAGTTCCACAGGGACCAGTCCCTGGCCGCCGCTGCTCCTGATAATGACAGGTGGAGTTCCACAGGGACCAGTCCCTGGCCGCCGCTGCTCTTGATAATGACAAGTGGAGTTCCACAGGGACCAGTCCCTGGCCGCCGCTGCTCTTGATAATGACAGGTGGAGTTCCACAGGGACCAGTCCCTGGCCGCCGCTGCTCTTGATAATGGCAAGTGGAGTTCCACAGGGACCAGTCCCTGGCCGCCACTGCTCTTGATAATGACAAGTGGAGTTCCATAGGGACCAGTCCCTGGCCGCCGCTGCTCTTGATAATGACAAGTGGAGTTCCACAAGGACCAGTCCCTGGCCGCCGCCACTGCTCTTGATAATGACAAGTGGAGCTCCACAGGGACCAGTCCCTGGCCGCCACTGCTCTTGATAATGACAAGTGGAGTTCCACAGGGACCAGTCCTTGGCCGCCGCTGCTCTTGATAATGACAAGTGGAGTTCCACAGGGACCAGTCCCTGGCCGCCACTGCTCTTGATAATGACAAGTGGAGTTCCACAGGGACCAGTCCCTGGCCGCCACTGCTCCTGATAATGACAGGTGGAGTTCCACAGGGACCAGTCCCTACCCGCCGCTGCTCTTGATAATGACAGGTGGAGTTCCACAGGGACCAGTCCCTACCCGCCGCTGCTCTTGATAATGACAAGTGGAGTTCCACAGGGACCAGTCCCTGGCCGCCACTGCTCTTGATAATGACAAGTGGAGTTCCACATTGACCAGTCCCTGGCCGCCACTGCTCTTGATAATGACAAGTGGAGTTCCACAGGGACCAGTCCCTGGCCGCCACTGCTCTTGATAATGACAAGTGGAGTTCCACAGGGACCAGTCCCTGGCCGCCACTGCTCTTGATAATGACAAGTGGAGTTCCACAGGGACCAGTCCCTGGCCGCCACTGCTCTTGATAATGACAAGTGGAGTTCCACAGGGACCAGTCCCTGGCCGCCACTGCTCTTGATAATGATCAATGACATAAAATTAGGCCGAGTAATGAATTCGAAGGAAAACAACATAGAAATCCAATCTGGTCTGGAACCGGGCCGTGGGGGCGGTGACCCCCTGGAAATATATTTATGGTATCCTTCAGGTACAATGGAAAATATATGGCAGGTGTAGTTTAACGTAAAAAAAGCAAAGTCACTGTGCTACAGAGTGAGTGATGTGGAACTCGGTCATACCGGATGTGATGACAACTTAGGTGTCCTTGTTAGCAAATATCTGAAGCTAAGACAACAGTGTTTAAATGTCTTTAATAAAGTATATGTAACAGAAATATTGGTCTTCCTATATTTCTAGTGGGGCCCTGCCCACTTACGACCACGTCTACTACTGCTGCCTCAGTCTACTTCCTCCACCTGATACTTCTTCCACTGGCTACACTGCTAGATACTTCTTCCACTGGCTAAACTGCTAGATACTTCTTCCACTGGCTATACTGCTAGATACTTCTTCCACTGGCTACACTGCTAGATACTTCTTCCACTGGCTATACTGCTAGATACTTCTTCCACTGGCTACACTGCTAGATATTTCTTCCACTGGCTATACTGCTAGATACTTCTTCCACTGGCTACACTACTAGATACTTCTCGCACTGGCTACACTGCTAGATACTTCTCGCACTGGCTACACTGCTAGATACTTCTCGCACTGGCTACACTGCTAGATACTTCTCGCACTGGCTACACTGCTAGATACTTCTCGCACTAGCTACACTGCTAGATACTTCTCGCACTAGCTACACTGCTAGATACTTCTCGCACTAGCTACACTGCTAGATACTTCTCGCACTAGCTACACTGCTAGATACTTCTCGCACTGGCTACACTGCTAGATACTTCTCGCACTGGCTACACTATAATGGTATAAAATCCCAACAAGATGAGGTATTACAGACAACACCTGGACACCTATATTTCAAATAGATACACCCAGGTGTTGCATTTCTATCTAATTCCTCACTCAGATGTTGTACGTGTCTTATTCATCATTTATTTCCAACAAGTGATTCACTACTGTCTTAGCAGTAGATCACTGGCAGAAAGATTACAGGTAAGTAGCACTGACAACAAAATATCAAAATCTTTGAAAGGGTGAGACATCATATTCAGTTTTTATGGAAACAACAAGATCAACACAACCCAGCATGTATGGATTTAGAACGGGAAGATCACGATTGTCACAACTGGTAAACCATTATGGCAGGATTACGGAGGTTTTAGAACGGGAAGATCACGATTGTCACAACTGGTAAACCATTATGGCAGGATTACGGAGGTTTTAGAACGGGAAGATCACGATTGTCACAACTGGTAAACCATTATGGCAGGATTACGGAGGTTTTAGAACGGGAAGATCACGATTGTCACAACTGGTAAACCATTATGGCACGATTACGGAGGTTTTAGAACGGGAAGATCACGATTGTCACAACTGGTAAACCATTATGGCAGGATTACGGAGGTTTTAGAACGGGAAGATCACGACTGTCACAACTGGTAAACCATTATGGCAGGATTACGGAGGTTTTAGAACGGGAAGATCACGATTGTCACAACTGGTAAACCATTATGGCACGATTACGGAGGTTTTAGAACGGGAAGATCACGACTGTCACAACTGGTAAACCATTATGGCAGGATTACGGAGGTTTTAGAACGGGAAGATCACGACTGTCACAACTGGTAAACCATTATGGCAGGATTACGGTGGTTTTAGAACGGGAAGATCACGACTGTCACAACTGGTAAACCATTATGGCAGGATTACGGAGGTTTTGAAAGAAAACAAAAATGCAGATGTGGTCTACACGGATTTTGCGAGAGATCAATTTGTATATCGGGAAAATAAGGCAAATGGATATTTAAATCTTTGATAAATAAAATACCTCAAGTAGTCGTGACAAAACACAATATCTCGCCTTAGCAAAGTCAACAAGTCAGCAGCACATGGCACCGTACTGACGTCTGACACTGTGTCAGCAACACTCTCCACAGGAACGTATCATCACTACGCGACGGTCTGGGGTTTTGAGTCTCTGATCGCGGGTTCTAACCCCGCCCGTGGTATTTTTTTATAATGTATCATCATTTGTGGTTGACGTGAAATAAGCATGAAAGTATCCTTAGTAGGAGATACTAAAAAAGGACATAAGGAATGTCTTCCAGTGGGCAACAGAAAGTAACATGGTTACAGAGGTGACAAATTCCAGCTGCTCAGACATGGTAAAAATCAGACATTTAAAAGGGACACTATATACAAAACACAGGATGACCACCAAACAGAATGAGAACAGATGAAGAACCTGGTTGTAATAATGTCAGGTGATCTGTCATTTAGGAAGCATAATAAGACAAATGTTGTTAAAGATAAACAAATATCTTGGAGGATAATGAAAATTTTCACAAGAGAAATATTACCAATGCTGACGCTGTTCATATTTCTTGTGCTCTCAGCCGGGACTGGAACATACTCTATATATAAATTATTTACAGTCACATACAGCCTAAAAGCTTTAAGGCTCCAAATATGTACTTACATGAGCGGAGGAGAGATACATGATAATATATAAATGGAGGATACTTGAGTGAAAATAGCCCAATGAAAACCCATTGAATATAGGGAAGCTGTGGACACAATATGAGAGCATCGGATCAACATCCGTGATCCCAAACTGTTTAACACTCTACCAGAAGATATCAGAACACAACCGGAATAAGTGTAGAAGTCTTCAGAGGGAAACTATATAAATATCTCCGCTAAGTACCAGATCAACCAGGCTGTGATGGATATGTGGACAACGGGCCGCTATCAGCAACAGAGTGATTGACTAGGTAAGCAACAGACAAGCCTGGCCCAGAGCCGGGCTGCAAGAGTAGTTTAATTAAGTTCTATATTATTGTAACATTATTCCAGTTCAGAAGTCTAGTGGCTATTTTCTTTCAGTTCCGTCAAAACTTAAAACGTCTACAATGAATTACACCTCTGCCGCTTTTCCGTTTACAACATTAACCTATCCTAATTATTCTTAATCTTCCTGGTGTCCCCAGAATTTATTTGCCAGGATATTTTCCTGTCGTCAGCAAGTTTCTTTATGTTGCCATTTATCCCTTCATCTAGGTCGTTTATGTAAATTATGAACAGCGAGGAGCCTATCACTGACCCCTGTGGAACGCCACTTGTGGCTGGTGCTCATTCCCACCCCTCCCCATGTATGTAAACTTTTCGTTGCTTATCGGTCAGCTGTGCCTCGATCAAGGAAAACTTCCTCAATTCCGTTTGTTGCCATCTTTTTTTTTTTTACTAGTTTTAGGCGTTGCACCTTATCAGAGGATTTAATTAATTCTAAATAAACAAATTTACGTCGCTTCCAACGCCTCAGTGGAAAAAAGGCTTTAAATTTGTTTGATAAGCACGACCCAATGTGAAGTCGTGTTGAGACAGACTGATCATGTTCATCAATACAACGGCAATTACTAACACAACCCTGTCTTCAAGAGGACGCCAGATAGGTTCCTCCAAGTGGCTCCTGTTCAGCTAGGTTGTGGTAGTTAGAATGAGTGTTACTAGTGTCAGTAGCCTGATTGATCAGGCTATCAACCAGGAGTGTTGCGAGACTTGACTGCGAGGGCGACAACCTAAACAACTGTTAACAGGTAGAACCATTAACAGGTAGAAAACAGGTGGAAGACGACGATTTACATCTGTTATGACTGACTCCATTAATTTACCCACACTTTGTAAACGCAAGTACAAAGCCCAGTTTCAGTAAACTGCAGCGACTCTCGTACGTTTCACCTGCACATCAAGGGAGTACATAATACACAGGCTGAAGAAGGAAAAGTCAGATAAGCCACACACAAGTGTACTGAACCAGATCACATACACAGTCTACTCTACTGTTGCTTATAGGGTAAAATTCTCTAATTCTGTTTGCTACAACCTTTTTGTAATTTTATTTGTCGCTACTTTTTTAAAGTCCTTCCTTGAAGAGTCTTTCCCTTCATTCTTTGGGGTCACCGCAGAACAGCTACGACATAAGACACTTTAACAAGTCTGAGGAAGACTACACATGACGTAGATAAAGCCTGCCATGTAGTAGACAACCCCCAGCGTGGAGGCGCAACCTGATCAAACACACGAAGAAACTGGAAAAAAGTGTCAAAAGATTTGTAATTTGACTTGAGCCAAGACTGAGAGGAATGAATTACCAGCGAGAAGGAGAAGTGAACCTGACATCACTAAATAAGATGAGGATCATGAGACACAATGAACCTGACAACACTGTGATAGGAAGATCATGAGACACATAATGAACCTGACAACACTATGATAGGAAGATCATGAGACACAATGAACGTGACAACACTATGATAGGAGGATCATGAGACACAATGAACCTGACAACACTATGATAGGAGGATCATGAGACACAATGAACCTGACAACACTATGATAGGAGGATCATGAGACACAATGAACCTGACAACACTATGATAGGAGGATCATGAGACACATGATCACACTGTAAAATCCCACCACACAATTAACCGAGTCCAGCTCGGTGAGTACAATTCGTTGAGTACACGTGCTACAATACTTTGAGGAATAGACACTGAGAATAGCGTCAGACTACTTGAAACTGGAAGAGCAGCAGCAAGAGTACAAGAGAAAGAGTTGAGTCAGAAGGACGTTCTGTGGTAAGAAAGTGGAATAAGACCCAGGAGAAATAGAATGTGTTATCATGTGAAGGGACCATGAGCTATGCATCGACCCCCGGAAAACCAAAGAGATGAATAAAGTGTCAGGCAGCCTTGATCTAAGTGCACCGCTGATAAGTTTGTATTAGTTTTACTGCATACGTCATTAGAGGAGCTTCATGCCAGGCGGGCGTGTAGTGGTATGCAAATACTGCAGTGAAAAACACATCAATTATGACTGCTCTGCCCGTCGGACACACACACACACACACACACACACACACACACACACACACACACACACCGCCAGAGGTGCCCGTAAACCGTATAATCTCATGAAGATTGGGAAGGGCAAGGAAGACCGCAGATGGAGTACAATCTAGGAGTCCAGAGACTACAAACTTCACTCAAGGAAAAAGATCTTGGGGTGAGTATAACACCAGGCACATCTCCTGAGGCGCACATCAACCAAATAACTGCTGCAACATATGGGCGCCTAGCAAACCTAAGAACAGCATTCAGACAACTAATAAGGAATCGTTCAGGACCCTGTACACTGTGTACGTTAGGGCCATATTGGAGTATGCAGCACCAGTTTGGAACCCACACCTAGTCAAGCATGTAAAGAAACTAGAGAAAGTGCATAGGTTTGCAACAAGATTAGTCCCAGAGCTAAGGGAAATGTCGTACGAGGAAAGGTTGAGGGAAATCGGACTGACGACACTGGAGGACAGAAGGGTCAGGGGAGACATGATAACGACATACAAGATACTGCGGGGAATAGACGGTGGACAAAGATAGGATGTTCCAGAGAGGGGACACAGATACAAGGGGTCACAACTGGAAGCTGAAGACTCAGACGAGTTACAGGGACGTTAGGAAGTATTTCTTCAGTCATAGAGTCATCAGGAAGTGGAATAGCCTAGCAAGTGAAGTAGTGGAGGCAGGATCCATACATAGTTTTAAGAAGAGGTATGACAAAGCTCAGGAAGCAGAGAGGGAGAGGACCTAGTAGCGATCAGTGAAGAGGCGGGGCCAGGAGCTGAGTCTCGACCCCTGCAACCACAATTAGGTGAGTACAATTAGGTGAGTACACACGCACACACACACACACACACACGCACACACACGCACACACACACACACACGCACGTACGCACGCACGCACACACACACACACACACACACACACACACACAACAACAACAACAACAACAACAACAACAACAAAAACAACAACAACAACAACAACAACAACAGGCCTAGTGTCTAATCGACATGTGCCTAGGACAAAATGGTAACTAACACACCGCCAGAGGTGCCCGTAAACCGTATAATCTCGGCGGTATATGTAAGACTAAGAAACCTGAGAGGAGCATTCTGGGATCTAAACAAAGATTGTTACAGGACACTGCGCGACCTATGTAAGCTACTTCATGCAATATGCAGACCCAGTGTGGAACCCATCTTGATTAAACACATGCAGAAACTCGAGATTGTACAAAGACTTACATCAAGACTCGTTCAGGAGCTGAGAGGTATAAGTTATAAGGAGAGATTAAAGAAGTTGTACCTGATACCCTGGAGGAGAGGAAGACTGGAGAACACTTTGTTACGACGTATCTAATTTTTAAGAGAGATGAAATGGAAAGTTCTCCAGCTACTCTAGTGGATCAATTAGTAGTACCTGAAAGATAGAAGAACGAAAGTGACAGTATGGAGGGAAGTGTCATCTGATGATGGTTCCCAAGGATCAACAAGAAGATAATCACAGTTTCTTATGAACATAATTGGCCTACCAGATGAGTTGAATCCCGTGTGTTTCTATTTGCAGATGATTTGAAACTATTGAGAAGAATGCGAATGGAAGGACTTCACTGAAAGACTGTTGTGATTCAGTGCAAGGTACAAGGAAGACCAGAAACATAGTAAAGGCAGAAATAGAACTGAAAAACACCGAAGGATATACTGCTGATAATACTGGCGGTTTCTGTTCAGATGGGTTTAATAAACCACTTTTACCCTTAGATGACACTTGGTTAACTGAGCTTTAAGCTGATCGACTCTCAAAAGGTCATTATGGCTGCGTGTCATATGTTCACCACCAGTCAAGAAACAGAAAGAGGATCTGAAAATAAGCATCAGACGGAGCATCACTGGAGGAACACATCAAGTGTACTACAGCGACAGTTTAAACAAAGTTTGACTATTAACCAACTAATTTCAGAAAAACTGATAAAAAATTCTTAGGCTCTACAGTAAACGTATGTCAGGTAAAATACGCAGCACCAGCGTGGAGCACACACAAGTGATCAAGTTCAAAATCTTGAGAATATCAAGAGGTTTGTAGCCATACTTGTGTCAGAGCTGCGTGGCGGACACCAGGAGGAACTTAGTGAACCGATGCTCACAACTCTGCAAAAGATCGACTTGAGGAGAGACATGACTGCGATATAGAAGATACCCAGAACTGAGAGGGCAGACTAGGGCCAGTGTGAAATACGAGGACCAAGAACAATGGTACAGAAATAGAGTCTACAATCACAGGTCACTTACAGTGATGTTAGGAAACGCTTTTTCAGTTTAAGAGAGAGAAAGTGGAAGGCTATGGATGTAACGAAAGCAAACTCCATACACAGTTTTAGAAGTGGGTATGACAGGACTCCAGACGCCAGAGCCTAGTAATGCCGGTCGTCAAAGTATAAGACGCTTTAATACAATAAGTATAGTACCTCCTCGCTTCACACTATTCGTTTTCTGACGCATTATCCAGCGTCACTTCTTAAACGTTCTCTATATACTTTTTTCACTGTAGGTTAAGCTACATAAGCCTATAAAAATGTACATTTAACTACACACAAGAAACTTAAAAAAGAAAGACGTGGTGGCACATCTGGCAGCGGGGTGTCTTGGAGAACACACACAACCTCTAAATTTGTACGTACATTCCCTGGTGTGAGAATGTGTTGTCTACCGGTACTTGTGCTGTCTGCACGTGTACTGGCACGTGCACTGGCTCCAGCAACCAGTACACGTGCAGTCTGCACCTGTACTGGCACGTACACTGGCTCCAGCAGCCAGTACACGTGCAGTCTGCACCTGTACTGGCACGTACACTGGCTCCAGCAGCCAGTACACGTTCAAGGCTTCAACCTATGGTATTCAGATTCCCGGTAATCTTAAAAACTCTGGCGTCTTTTGTCGCCAGTGTTAGAGGATTCCCAAACGGAATCCTCTAACCCTTACCCCTGACCTCTGACCCCTGAACCCTGACCCCTGAAACAATGTGATATTATTATGAGGGGGTCAAGAGTTTCGTTAACCTAGGACTACTCCCCCGACCTTGAGCCAGTGTCTCTTGTTGACAGCCTGGTCATCCAGGCTGTTGCTGCTAGTGACCAGCAACACCAACACCAGGGAAGGAACAACAACAACACACCAGAGAGAGAACACCAACAACAACACACCGGAGAGGGAACACCAACAACAACACACCGGAGAGGGAACACCAACAACACAACAGGGAGGGAACACCAACAACACACCGGAGAGGGAACACCAACAACACAACAGGGAGGGAACACCAACAACAACACACCGGAGAGGGAACACCAACAACACAACAGGGAGGGAACACCAACAACACACCGGAGAGGGAACACCAACAACACACCGGAGAGGGAACACCAACAACACACCGGAGAGGGAACACCAACAACACACCGGAGAGGGAACACCAACAACACACCGGAGAGGGAACACCAACAACACAACAGGGAGGGAACACCAACAACACAACAGGGAGGGAACACCAACAACACAACAGGGAGGGAACACCAACAACACAACAGGGAGGGAAAACCAACAACACAACAGGGAGGGAACACCAACAACACAACAGGGAGGGAAAACCAACAACACAACAGGGAGGGAAAACCAACAACACAACAGGGAGGGAAAACCAACAACACAACAGGGAGGGAAAACCAACAACACAACAGGGAGGGAACACCAACAACACAACAGGGAGGGAACACCAACAACACAACAGGGAGGGAAAACCAACAACACAACAGGGAGGGAACACCAACAACAACAACACAACAGGGAGGTAACGCCAACAACAACACACCAGGGAGGGAACACCAGGGAGGGAACAATACAACAGGAAGGGAACACCAACAACAACAACAGACCAGGGACGGAACAACAACACAACCGGGAGGGAAAACCAACAACACAACAGGGAGGGAACACCAACAACACAACAGGGAGGGAACACCAACAACACAACAGGGAGGGAACACCAACAACACACCAGGGAGGGAACACCAACAACAACATAACAAGAAGGGAACACCACCAACAACAACACAACAGGGAGGGAACACCAACAACAACAACAGATCAGGGACGGAACAACAACACAACAGGGAGGGAACACCAACAACACACAAGGGAGGGAACAACAACACACCAGGGAGGGAACGACAACAACACAACAGGGAGGGAACACCAACAACAACACACAAGGGAGGGAACACCAATAACACACCAGGGAGGGAACAACAACAACAACAGGGAGGGAACACCAACAACAACAGGGAGGGAACACCAATAACACACCAGGGAGGGAACAACAACAACAACAGGGAGGGAACACCAACAACAATACATAAGGGAGGGAACACCAACAACACACCAGGGAGGGAACACCAACAACAACAAACCAGGGAGGGAACACCAACAACAACACACCAGGGAGGGAACACCAACAACAACACACCAGGGAGGGAACACCAACACACCAGGGAGGGAACACCAACAACACACCAGGGAGGGAACACCAACAACACAACAGGGAGGGAACACCAACAACACACCAGGGAGGGAACACCAACAACACAACAGGGAGGGAACACCAACACACCAGCGAGGGAACACCAACAACACACCAGGGAGGGAACACCAACACACCAGGGAGGGAACACCAACAACACACCAGGGAGGGAACACCATCAACACACCAGGGAGGGAACACCAACAACAACACAACAGGGAGGGAACACCAACAACACACCAGGGAGGGAACACCAACAACAACACACCAGGGAGGGAACACCAACACACCAGGGAGGGAACACCAACAACACACCAGGGAGGGAACACCAACAACAACACAACAGGGAGGGAACACCAACAACACACCAGGGAGGGAACACCAACAACAACACAACAGGGAGGGAACACCAACAACACACCAGGGAGGGAACACCAACAACACACCAGGGAGGGAACACCATCAACACACCAGGGAGGGAACACCAACACAACAGGGAGGGAACACCAACAACACACCAGGGAGGGAACACCAACAACAACACACCAGGGAGGAAACACCACACACCAGGGAACACCAACAACACACCAGGGAACACAAACAACAACACAACAGGGAGGGAACACCAACAACACTCCAGGGAAACACCAACACACCAGGGAGGGAACACCAACAAACACCAACAACACAACAAGGAGGCAACACCAACAACACACCAGGGAGGGAACACCAACACACCAGGGAGGGAACACCAACAACACACCAGGGAGGGAACACCAACAACACACCAGGGAGGGAACACCAACACACCAGGGAGGGAACACCAACAACACACCAGGGAGGGAACACCAACAACACAACAGGGAGGGAACACCAACAACACACCAGGGAGGGAACACCAACAACACACCAGGGAGGGAACACCAACACACCAGGGAGGGAACACCAACAACACACCAGGGAGGGAACACCAACAACACACCAGGGAGGGAACACCAACACACCAGGGAGGGAACACCAACAACAATACACAAGGGAGGGAACACCAAAAACACACCAGGGAGGGAACACCAACAACACAAGAGGGAGGGAACACCAACAACAACAAACCAGGGAGGGAACACCAACAACAACACACCAGGGAGGGAACACCAACACACCAGGGAGGGAACACCAACAACACACCAGGGAGGGAACACCAACAACACAACAGGGAGGGAACACCAACAACACACCAGGGAGGGAACACCAACAACACACCAGGGAGGGAACACCAACAACACACCAGGGAGGGAACACCAACAACAACACAACAGGGAGGGAACACCAACAACACACCAGGGAGGGAACACCAACAACACACCAGGGAGGGAACACCAACAACACAACAGGGAGGGAACAACAACAACACACCAGGGAGGGAACACCCACAACACAACTGGGAGGGAACAACAACAACAACACACCAGGGAGGGAACACCAACAACACAACTGGGAGGGAACAACAACAACAACACACCAGGGAGGGAACACCAACAACAACACACCAGGGAGGGAACACCAACAACACAACAGGGAGGAAACACCAACAACACAACAGGGAGGGAACACCAACAACACACCAGGGAGGCAACACCAACAACACAACTGGGAGGGAACAACAACAACAACACACCAGGGAGGGAACACCCACAACACAACTGGGAGGGAACAACAACAACAACACACCAGGGAGGGAACACCAACAACACAACTGGGAGGGAACAACAACAACAACACACCAGGGAGGGAACACCAACAACAACACACCAGGGAGGAAACACCAACAACACAACAGGGAGGGAACACCAACAACAACACAACAGGGAGGGAACACCAATAACACACCAGAGAGGGAACAACAACAACAACACACCACGGACGAACACCAACAACACACCAGGGAGGGAACACCAACAACACACCAGGGAGGGAACAACAACAACAACAACAACACAACAGGGAGGGAACACCAATAACACACCAGGGAGGGAACACCAACAACACACCAGGGAGGGAACAACAACAACACACCAGGGAGGGAACACCAACAACACAACAGGGATGGAACACAAACAGCACACCAGGGAGGGAACAACAACAACACAACAGGGAGGGAACACCAACAACACAACAGGGAGAGAACACAAACAACAAAACAGGGAGGGAACACCAACAGCACACCAGAGAGGGAACAACAACAACAACACAACAGGGAGGGAACACCATCAACACACCAGGGAGGGAACAACAACAACAACAACACACCAGGGAGGGAACCCAACAACACAACAGGGAGGGAACACCAACAACACAACAGGGAGGGAACACCAACAACACACCAGGGAGGGAACACCAACAACACACCAGAGAGGGAACAACAACAACAACAACACAACAGGGAGGGAACACCATCAACACACCAGGGAGGGAACACCAACAACACAACAGGGAGGGAACACCATCAACACACCAGGGAGGGAACACCAACAGCACACCAGGGAGGGAACACCAACAACACAACAGGGAGGGAACACCATCAACACACCAGGGAGGGAACCCAACAACACACCAGGGAGGGAACACCAACAACACACCAGAGAGGGAACCCAACAACACAACAGGGAGGGAACACCAACAACACAACAGGGAGGGAACACCAACAACACACCAGAGAGAGAACCCAACAACACAACAGGGAGGGAACACCAACAACACAACAGGGAGGGAACACCAACAACACAACAGGGAGGGAACACCAACAACACAACAGGGAGGGAACACCAACAACACACCAGAGAGGGAACCCAACAACACAACAGGGAGGGAACACCAACACAACAGGGAGGGAACACCAACAACACAACAGGGAGGGAACACCAACAACACACCAGGGAGGGAACACCATCAACACACCAGAGAGGGAACACCAACAACACACCAGAGAGGGAACACCAACAACACAACAGGGAGGGAACACCAACAACACACCAGAGAGGGAACACCATCAACACACCAGAGAGGGAACACCAACAGCACACCAGAGAGGGAACACCAACAACACACCAGAGAGGGAACACTATCAACACACCAGAGAGGGAACACCAACAACACACCAGAGAGGGAACACTATCAACACACCAGAGAGGGAACACTATCAACACACCAGAGAGGGAACACCAACAACACACCAGAGAGGGAACACTATCAACACACCAGAGAGGGAACACTATCAACACACCAGAGAGGGAACACCAACAACACACCAGGGAGGGAACACCAACAACACAACAGGGAGGGAACACCAACAACACACCAGAGAGGGAACACCAACAACACACCAGAGAGGGAACACCATCAACACACCAGAGAGGGAACACCAACAGCACACCAGAGAGGGAACACCAACAACACACCAGAGAGGGAACACTATCAACACACCAGAGAGGGAACACCAACACACCAGAGAGGGAACACTATCAACACACCAGAGAGGGAACACCAACAACACACCAGAGGGGGAACACTATCAACACACCAGAGAGGGAACACTATCAACACACCAGAGAGGGAACACCAACAACACAACAGGGAGGGAACACCAACAACACACCAGGGAGGGAACACCAACAACACAACAGGGAGGGAACACCAACAACACACCAGAGAGGGAACACCATCAACACACCAGGGAGGGAACACCAACAACACACCAGGGAGGGAACACCAACAACACAACAGGGAGGGAACACCAACAACACACCAGGGAGGGAACACCATCAACACACCAGAGAGGGAACACCAACAACACACCAGAGAGGGAACACCAACAGCACACCAGAGAGGGAACACCATCAACACACCAGGGAGGGAACACCAACAACACACCAGAGAGGGAACACCATCAACACACCAGAGAGGGAACACCATCAACACACCAGAGAGGGAACACCATCAACACAACAGGGAGGGAACACCATCAACACACCAGGGAGGGAACACCATCAATACACCAGGGAGGGAACACCAACAGCACACCAGGGAGGGAACACCATCAACACACCAGGGAGGGAACACCAACAGCACAACAGGGAGGGAACACCAACAGCACACCAGGGAGGGAACACCATCAACACAACAGGGAGGAAACACCAACAACACACCAGGGAGGGAACACCAACAGCACACCAGAGAGGGAACACCAACAACACACCAGAGAGGGAACACCAACAACACACCAGGGAGGGAACACCATCAACACACCAGGGAGGGAACACCAACAACACACCAGGGAGGGAACACCAACAACACACCAGAAAGGGAACACCAACAACACACCAGGGAGGGAACACCATCAACACACCAGGGAGGGAACACCAACAACACACCAGGGAGGGAACACCAACAACACACCAGAGAGGGAACACCAACAACACACCAGGGAGGGAACACCATCAACACAACAGGGAGGGAACACCATCAACACAACAGGGAGGGAACACCATCAACACACCAGGGAGGGAACACCAACAACACACCAGAGAGGGAACACCAACAACACACCAGGGAGGGAACACCAACAACACACCAGGGAGGGAACACCATCAACACACCAGAGAGGGAACACCAACAACACACCAGGGAGGGAACACCAACAACACACCAGAGAGGGAACACCAACAACACACCAGGGAGGGAACACCAACAACACACCAGGGAGGGAACACCAACAACACACCAGGGAGGGAACACCAACAACACACCAGGGAGGGAACACCATCAACACAACAGGGAGGGAACACCAACAACACACCAGGGAGGGAACACCAACAACACACCAGGGAGGGAACACCAACAACACACCAGGGAGGGAACACCAACAACACACCAGGGAGGGAACACCATCAACACAACAGGGAGGGAACACCATCAACACAACAGGGAGGGACCACCATCAACACACCAGGGAGGGAACACCATCAACACACCAGGGAGGGAACACCAACAGCACACCAGGGAGGGAACACCATCAACACACCAGGGAGGGAACACCAACACCACAACAGGGAGGGAACACCAACAGCACACCAGGGAGGGAACACCATCAACACAACAGGGAGGAAACACCAACAACACACCAGGGAGGGAACACCAGAGAGGGAACACCAACAACACACCAGAGAGGGAACACCAACAACACACCAGGGAGGGAACACCAACAACACACCAGGGAGGGAACACCAACAACACACCAGAGAGGGAACACCAACAACACACCAGGGAGGGAACACCAACAACACACCAGGGAGGGAACACCATCAACACAACAGGGAGGGAACACCATCAACACAACAGGGAGGGAACACCATCAACACACCAGGGAGGGAACACCAACAACACACCAGAGAGGGAACACCAACAACACACCAGGGAGGGAACACCAACAACACACCAGGGAGGGAACACCAACAACACACCAGAGAGGGAACACCAACAACACACCAGGGAGGGAACACCAACAACACACCAGGGAGGGAACACCAACAACACACCAGGGAGGGAACACCAACAACACACCAGGGAGGGAACACCATCAACACAACAGGGAGGGAACACCATCAACACAACAGGGAGGGAACACCAACAACACACCAGGGAGGGAACACCAACAACACACCAGGGAGGGAACACCAACAACACACCAGGGAGGGAACACCAACAACACACCAGGGAGGGAACACCATCAACACAACAGGGAGGGAACACCAACACAACAGGGAGGGAACACCATCAACACACCAGGGAGGGAACACCATCAACACACCAGGGAGGGAACACCATCAACACACCAGGGAGGGAACACCATCAACACACCAGGGAGGGAACACCATCAACACACCAGGGAGGGAACACCATCAACACACCAGGGAGGGAAAAGCATGCCCCACATCCCTTCCCTGAAGCCCTGAACGTCCCTAGTTATAACCCTAGGGAAACCTGATCCCCTTGATATTCTTAGTTATAATACTACGGAGACCTGAAACAATGGACGTCCCTGGTTATAACCCTAGTTAAACATGAAGCCCTGAACGTCCCTAGTTATAACCCTAGGGAAACCTTAAGTCATGGAACGTCCCTAATAACAGTACGGAGAGCTGAAGCTCTGATAGTCCCTAGTTATAACCCTAGGGAAACCTGAAGCCTTGAACGTCCCTAGAAATAAACCTACAGAGCCCTGGAATCCGGACTTCTTGAAGGCCTGAAGGCTGCATGCATTACCACTCACCTCTGTCCACTCACACAGAAGTGTGTATTGCAACACCAGTTAGAATCATTCCCAGGGCAACAGACACAGTTTATGACCAGCGTCAGCACTGTCGGTGTCAGCAGATGGAGATACCTTGGTCAGTGTCAGCAGGAACTATATTGGGTAATATCAGCAGGATCTACTTTGGTCAGTGTCAGCAGGAACTATCTTGGGTAATATCAGCAGGATCTACTTTGGTCAGTGTCAGCAGGAACTATCTTGGGTAATATCAGCAGGATCTACTTTGGTCAGTGTCAGCAGGAACTATCTTGGGTAATATCAGCAGGATCTACTTT
The DNA here is from genome assembly GCF_038502225.1 of Cherax quadricarinatus. Taxonomy (NCBI): domain Eukaryota; kingdom Metazoa; phylum Arthropoda; class Malacostraca; order Decapoda; family Parastacidae; genus Cherax; species Cherax quadricarinatus. The sequence goes on along the minus strand of NC_091293.1, from coordinate 36,058,621 downwards.
GGTCAGTGTCAGCAGGAACTATCTTGGGTAATATCAGCAGGATCTACTTTGGTCAGTGTCAGCAGGAACTATCTTGGGTAATATCAGCAGGAGCTACTTTGGCCAGTGTCAGCAGGCGATACCTTGGTCAATGTCAGCAGAATTAGCTACCTGGTCAGTGTCAGCAGGAGCTACCTTGGTCAGTGTCAGCAGGAACTACCTTGGTCATCTGGTATTTGGGTCTCCTGGATCATCTAGTTTTTGGGTCTGCTGGATCATCTGGTCTTTGGATCTCCTGGACCATCTGGTCTTTGGATCTCCTGGACCATCTGGTCTTTGGGTCTCCTGGACCATCTGGTCTTTGGGTCTCCTGGATCATCTGGTCTTTGGGTCTCCTTTACCATCTGGTCTTTGGATCTCCTGGATCATCTGGTCTTTGGGTCTCCCGGATCATCTGGTCTTTGGGTCCTGGATCATCTGGTATTTGGGTCTCCTGGATCATCTGGTTTTTGCATCTCCTAGATCACCTGGTCTTTGGGTCTCTTGGATCATCTGGTCTTTGGGTCCTGGATCATCTGGTCTTTGGGTCTCTTGGATCATCTGGTCTTTGGGTCTCCTGGATCATCTGGTCTTTGGGTCTTCTGTCAGACTTAAAGGCTTCTTCGATTCGAAGTCGAGGGTCCCGAGTTCGATCCTGAGATCGGGAGCAGACGTTCAACGCGTTTCCTGACACCGTTGACAGCCCTCGTTGTCAACAGTGTCAGGCATCTGGCTGTCAGTTGTGGGTGCCATCCTGAGACACCTGGGCTTCAATACGCCTCAAGATATGGCTGAGACTCTAGAATGGGCGCATGTACTTCCTTGCTTGTAAATTCAGTGCTGTAAATAATCGAACAAAAAGGCACAATACCGTGACTGGAACAATACACAAATAACCCGCACATAAGAGAGATAGTAGAGCTCACGACGACGTTTCGGTCCGACCTGTACCATTTATAAGTCACAGTGTGACTTTGTGCGGATTATCTGTGTACTGTGGGAGGAATATTTTCTGCTTGTTAATTCCATGGTGGGAAAAAATCTTTAAGTAATATTTCAAAATGATTCCCATATTTTTCCTTAAAGATTTTCCTGGATTTATTCAATTTTTTCTCCCTTACTACACCTAAAAAATAATTAATCGGCTAATTTATTTTCAAGTCTACTTTTAAGAGTGTAGTTTCTTTTCAGACTTTCATGTTTTTTCTATTGTCTTTCAAATTTAACCTTTAAAATGAGTAAAACAAAATTTAGACAAGGTGGGTAGTCTTGAGGTCTTCCTGAGGGTCCCGTCTGGGTCTTGTAGGTCTTCTGGTCTGACCCGGTATCTCGTCTTTCCCGGACCACATCAATGGCTTCGCGGTTCCCTCCACCTGATAATGTGGTCTCTACCAGTACCTGAGACTACTGGTTCCCGGTCCTGCATGAACCAGTACCTGAGACTACTGGTTCCCGGTCCTGCATGAACCAGTACCTGAGACTACTGGTTCCCGGTGCTGCATGAACCAGTACCTGAGACTACTGGTTCCCGGTCCTGCATGAACCAGTACCTGAGACTACTGGTTCCCGGTCCTGCATGAACCAGTACCTGAGACTACTGGTTCCCGGTGCTGCATGAACCAGTACCTGAGACTACTGGTTCCCGGTCCTGCATGAACCAGTACCTGAGACTACTGGTTCCCGGTGCTGCATGAACCAGTACCTGAGACTACTGGTTCCCAGTGCTGCATGCAGCAGCAGCAGCAGCAGCAGCAGCAGCAGCAGCAGCAGCAGCAGCAGCAGCAGCAGCAGCAGCAGCAGCAGCAGCAGCAGCAGCAGCAGCAGCAGCAGCAGCAGCAGCAGCAGCAGCAGCAGCAGCAGCAGCAGCAGCAGCAGCAGCAGCAGCAGCAGCAGCAGCAGCAGCAGCAGCAGCAGCAGCAGCAGCAGCAGCAGCAGCAGCAGCAGCAGCAGCAGCAGCAGCAGCAGCAGCAGCAGCAGCACAAATTACATACACTCTAACAGGTTGTGATTGCTGGCGGTAAAGGAACAAAAAGATGCATCAACCATACTGGCTGACTACTGTTTTGCTCCCCCACCACCCCTCCCCCCCACTTCCATTAGCCCTCCCTATCCCACTCCACACTTGTGTTCCTCCTCACGCTCTTCCTCTCTTTCCCCTTTTTCATCTTACCTCGTAACTCTCCCTCCTCCTCCACCTCTCCCGACACAAGTTTCCACATTCCCTTGCTGCATCCAGCTCACCGAGCAGCAAAAATGGGAACCTGTGTGTTGGCCGACTCTCATGGGTCACAACCAGGGGGAAAAAAATGTGTTAGAAAACTCCAGTACATTCTGGAATGTCATACTTGTATAAGAAACTCCAGGTGAACACGACAGATATTATCAGATTGATGAGAAGACACATGTGCAACAGTTGGGTATCTTTATTGTTGAAATGTTTCGCATACACAGTAGGTTTCTTCAGTCAAATACAGACTGAAGAAGCCTACTGTGTAGGCGAAACGTTTGAACAATAAATATACCCAACTGTTGCACATGTGTCTTACTCATCAATTTGTCGGTATTTTATACCATTTTCAACACAGATATCAGATCTCAACAGCAGCAGACTCTCTGATGCAGGAAGGAAAACTCTGGTTAGAGAAACGGAGAGAGAGAGAGAGAGAGAGAGAGGTGGGGGGGAAGCAAAGAACCATAAATGAAATTAGGAGAAATCTTAAATGCTTCTTCTTTTACGCAAATTTCAGGGCAACAACCTCATCCAGTATCAGACCTTTTAATTAGATGGAACATAACAATGATGACAATAAGGAAATGAGTGAATTACTGAAGTCTGTGTTCAGTGAACCACTCATCAGTCTACAGGTTGATGACTCTAATTTTTCATGAATTAGACTCTGACTTCGTCACAATTTCTAATGTAGCCCTATTCCAACTGACTTTAAAGAGGCCATCGACAGCATGCCCATGCATTCTGCCCCAGGACCAGACTCGTGGAACTCCACACTTATTAAAAATTGCAAGGAGCAATTATCTCCAGCCTTTAATACTCTATGGAGAAGCCTAGACACAGGTGTCATCCCAGTCATTAAAAACCATACTGCCGCGCTTTACCAAGGTGGCAGTAAAGCAACTGAGAAAAAATATCAACCAAAAGCACTAACTTCACTCGTCAAAATCCTTAAACGTGTCCCAAGAATCAAGACTGCCAACCATATGGAATCACAACAATTGCAGAAACCAAGACAGCAAGTGTTTAGAGCAGGTATCTCCTGCCTTTCACTACTGTTGGATTATTGCGAAATGGTTTTGGATAAAGTGGACAAGTTAAATGCTGATATTGTGTACAGTGATTTTGTGAAAGCCCTCGATAAGTGCGACCTTGGTGTAATAACGCACAAAATGCTTGCAAAAGGAATAACTAGAAAAGTGGGAAGAAGAATATTTAACTTCTTAACAAACAGAACACAGAGCGTATAATTAACAGAGTGAAGTTGGAGGCTGCCACAATGAAAAGCTCTGTTCCTCAAGGCACAGCACTCGCCCAGCATGTTTCTCATTCTTATATCTAACATAAGCAAGGACATAAATCGTAACATCCATTTCCGATGACACCAGAATCTCTATTCGAGTGGCGCCCGTCAAAGACAGCAAATATTCAAGAAGATTTATGTAAAAATCTTCCAGTGTGCTTCAGACAACAATATGATGCTGAATGACGACAAGTATCATTTGCTCTGCTACAGAAGAATGGAGGAAATAAAGACTGAAACGAAGTACAGGACAAACTCAATCATTCCATGATGAAGTTCCATGTAGATGAATTGGGAATGATAAATTAAGAATATTTCGCCTACCTTCAAGGCAGATTGCGAGCTAGATAACATAGAACTTTCACTGTTCTTATACACTTAACCAAACATTTAAACTAATGGAAACGCTTGATATCCCTTCAACTGTATTTCTTAAAATGTGGGGGACAATGATACACCATAATTTATGAATGAAAATTCCTTGAGGGATTGGTCCCACTCTTGCACACCGGAATCACTGCATGAGAAAACAAAAGACTTGGCAGACGGTGCAAAATACCTCCAATGAATAGCAAAGGAGCGAGGCGTACACTAAGAGAGAATTCATTAAGTGTCAGAGGTCCCTTATTCTTCAATGCCCTCTCTTCGTACAGAGAATTACCAACAAAACTCCAGCTGTCTTCAAGAGAGAGCTGGACAAGCTCCTCCAAATCAGTTCCTGGCCATCCGGGCTGTGGTTCGTAAGTTGGACTGCATGCGCAAAAGCATGCAGCTGATCAGTCTAGCTGATCAGGTCTTGATCCACTAGGACAGGGGTTCCCAGCCTTTTCCATGCCCCACCCCTAGGAAATGTTTCATGAATGTTGCATCCCCTACAAAAGTAATATCACATTTGAAGGAAATGTAAATATAAATTGAGCAAGCAGATTTTTTTTTTTTTTTAGAAAAATAAACGGAATTGTGTTTTTCATTAGGACTCTTTGTCGCACCGCCTGAAATGCCATCTCGCACCCCTGGTTGGGAACCCCTGCACTAGCAAGTCTGGTCTGAGACTGGGTAGCTGAAGTATTGGCCCTTGGAAGTATCCTCTAAGTACCCGCAGGAAGGTTATATCTTATGTAAGAAACTCCAGCGCTCTCTGGAATGTTATATTCTGTGTAAGAAACTTCATTACCTATTGGAAGTATTCAAGTGTCGGGTATAGAGTGTTTGTATACCAAATGTTGGTTGCTTTAACAAATGATGAAGTAAATCGATAGTCTACAGATGGCCACGTCAGTGCCCTAGTAGTCTACAGATTGCCGGGTCAGTGTTCTGCTAGTCTACAGATGGCTGGGTCAGTGTCCTGGTAGTCTACAGTTGGCCGAGTCAGTGCCCTGGTAGTCTACAGGTGGCCGAGTCAGTGTTCTGGTAGTTTACAGACGGCTGGGTCAGTGTCCTGGTAGTCTACAAATGGCCGGGTCAGTGCCCTAGTAGTCTACAAATGGCCGGTTCAGTGCCTTGGAAGTCTGTAGATGGCCGTGTCAGTGCCCTGGTAGCTTGCAGGTTCCCAAATGAGTGACCTGCAGCAGTAGGCCTGCATGAGTAATGGCTCCAGATACCCGTGCTGTGGATCCAGTCATGCAATTTGATGAAAGCTTGCCCCGGGGCGGCCTTCCAGCACCGACCCTTCCCACACTAACATTTATTCACGTACTGCCTCCCACTGTGACCAACGGTGACCTAAGGGGTGACCCAGGGTAGCTTCTGGTGACCCAGAGGAGCTTCTGGTGATCCAGGTAGCTTCTGGTGACCCAGGTTAGCTTCTGGTGACCCAGGCTAGCTTCTGGTGACCCAGGGTAGCTTCTGGTGACCCAGGGTAGCTTCTGGTGGCCCAGGGTAGCTTCTGGTGACCCAGGGTAGCTTCTGGTGACCCAGAGGAGCTTCTGGTGACCCAGGCTAGCTTCTGGTGACCCAGAGTAGCTTCTGGTGACCCAGGGTAGCTTCTGGTGGCCCAGGGTAGCTTCTGGTGACCCTTGGTGGCTTCTGGTGACCCTAAGAAACTTGTAGAGACTAAACATGGAGAGAGCACAAGTAGTGGTAAGGGAAAGATCTGTGGGCGAAACGCTTCGAAAATAAAGATACATAACTGATACACGTCTTATTCATCACGCTGGCGGAAGATTCATCTGTAAAAACTTCAATTTGTCGGTATTTTATACCATTTTCAACACAGATATCAGATCTCAACAGCAGCAGACTCTCTGATGCAGGAAGGAAAACTCTGGTTAGAGAAACGGAAAGAGAGAGAGAGAGAGAGAGAGAGAGAGAGAGAGAGAGAGAGAGAGAGAGGTAGGTAGGTTAGGGGAAAGGAGACGTGACATAGTGGAAGATACCACCTGAACCATCACATTTTTTTTTTTTGCAGATTTCTTAAGTAAACACATGTAAGGTGGCTGAAGGGCCACCTATTGCCAGCACCTAAGAACCTAGGTGTGTCACCTAGGAGGAGGAGGGAAGTAACGGGGTCGGTTGAGGCTCAACAAAGCACAATAACGGCGATCATTGTGTCACAAACACCCAAATCTGCGCCATCACCCTCAGCTAGTTAAGTGGGCCCTGCCCCTCCCCCCTTGCCCTCCTCCCCAGTACATCCTCCCTTCCAGTACACAGACTCCCAGTACCTCAACACCGGCAGCGAGAACACAAGAGAGGCAGCAGCAATACCGGCAGCAACACACCAGGCCAGCATCTGCTACCCTCCCCATACTCCTTGGACTGCTGGGCTATAATTGACGACTAATAATGGGGAATGTATGGCAGTAAAAAAGTACAGCGGTGTGGGGGCTGGAAAAGACAGGGTTGTGGGGGTTGGTTGGGTGATGGCAAGGGATACACTTTCGCAGGGCTGGGGGAGGGGAGGGCTAGCTAAGCCATTTTTTTTGTCTTCTGTCCTTCAGGTGCTGTTTAACCCACAGGAGAAGTTTCCCTTGTCACAGCAGTCTGTTCTTCCAGTTAGCGCATCAGTCTCTGGTGAGAGAGTGCTTCAAATGCTTTCTTGCGGTCCAGAAATATGCGGTCCAATCAATCGCTATTTGTCTTGCCGTATTCATATGATCTTGCCGTAAATCCCCGGCAGGTTTGTAAAACTTTCCTTCCCTGAGAGAATGCTGATTATCCGTAATAAAATCGCTCCTATTCAGGTGGTCAAACACACTCTTCCATATTATATTTTCCAGAATATGACCTTCACAGATACAGTGCTGCAGTTTAGTACCTCCTTTATGTCTTCTGCTTGAATACAGATGCCACACTAGCAGCCTTCCAGCGTTCTGTCATCAGCTGTGCTCAATGAATTGTTGATCCCTGTAGTAAGCTCAAACAGGGACTCCGTCCCTTCCTTAAGTACCAAGAACAATATAGTTTATTGTCCCATATTATGAATTTTTATGATGTCCACCCATTGCATTATATTTGTCATCTCATTTCTTGTACTGATCTCTAGTCGAAGTTGATTTCATTTATTTTATTTTAGTAAGCGCTACACTCATGTGGGTCATTCAGCGCAAGACAGGCTAGAGGTTTGATCCTCCGTCTGCTGAGTGCGAGAAGTTGAGATAATCTCCACCTTCTCTCTCTGTTATCACCATTTTTTCTTATGGATATCTTCCTCCTTCTCTTGCTTCTAAATTTTATGACAGGTTTCTCACACACTACTTCGTCATCCTTCGTGTACTTATTCTTCATCCTTAACATTTCACTTTCAGTCATATTGCTTCTTATACCCTAGTGATGGGAAGCGCAGCCTCGAGTGTTGTGTGTCCACTTGTTATGTCACTACACTCAATTAACAATTGTTAAATTACAGCCGCTTAGACCCCCTAGTTAGCTCCTGATCACTCAGGCTTTGAGGTGGTCAGTCCCTCAGACTAGAGGAGAGGTCAGCTCCATCGTCTGGAACATGGAGCTGAACTCTTCTCCAGGCTGAGGGACTGACCACCTCAAATACTTTTTATCCAGGGTTGATGGACTGATTGCATCATTTTTATTTCATTACTACTGCTCCCTTTGGATTTGACTGAAGAAGCCTACTGTGTACGCGAAACATTTCATCTATGAAAATACCCAACTGTTGCACATGTGTCTTAATCTTCAACTTGTCGGTGTTTTACACCATTCTCAACAACAACCAGAAGATTTGTAGGCTACAGGCAGGCAGGCACGCAAGCAGGCAGGCAGGCAAGCAGGCAGGCAGGCAAGCGGGCAGGCAGGCAAGCGGGCAGGCATGCAGGCAAGCGGGCAGGCGGGCGGGCAGGCGGGCAGGCGGGCAGGCGGGCAGGCAGGCAGGCAGGCAGGCAGGCAGGCAGGCAGGCAGGCAGGCAGGCAGGCAGACACAGCAGAATAAGCCTATGGAGCTGAACCTCCTAAAGGGTTCTGGCGAGACTCAACAAGGCGCATTAGCAGTGGTAACTTTGCTAATTATGACCTCTGAGGTGCGCCTATCCTCTTCGGGCAGGGCAGTTAATATGATGGTGTGGGTCCTTATAGAGTGCAGAGAGTTCTTGGCATTCAAGAAGGTAGTAGAACGTAGCTGAGAAGAATGGATGCTTGGAGTCTGTAAGGCGGCATGGGTGCTTGGAGCAAGGTGGCGTGGATGCTTGGAGTCAGTAAGGTGGCGTGGATGCTTGGAGTAAGGCGGCACGGGTGCTTGGAGACAGTAAGGTGGCGTGGGTACTTGGAGACAGTAAGATGTCTTGGATGCTTGGAGACAGTAAGGTGGCGTGGATGCTTGGAGTCAGTAAGGCGGCATGGGTGCTTGGAGACAGTAAGGTGGCGTGGGTGCTTGGAGACAGTAAGGTGTCGTGGGTGCTTGGAGACAGTAAGGTGTCGTGGGTACTTGGAAACAGTAAGGTGGCGTGGGTGCTTGGATACAGTAAGGTGGCGTGGGTGCTTGGAGACAGTAAGGTGTCGTGGGTACTTGGAAACAGTAAGGTGGCGTGGGTGCTTGGAAATAGTAAGGTGGCGTGGGTGCTTGGAGACAGTAAGGTGGCGTGGGTGCTTGGAGACAGTAAGGTGGCGTGGGTACTTGGAAACAGTAAGGTGGCGTGGGTGCTTGGAAATAGTAAGGTGGCGTGGGTGCTTGGAGACAGTAAGGTGGCGTGGGTGCTTGGAGACAGTAAGGTGGCGTGGGTGCTTGGAGACAGTAAGGTGGCGTGGGTGCTTGGAGACAGTAAGGTGGCGTGGGTGCTTGGAGACAGTAAGGTGGCGTGGGTGCTTGGAGACAGTAAGATGGCGTGGGTGCTTGGAGACAGTAAGGTGGCGTGGGTGCTTGGAGACAGTAAGGTGGCGTGGGTGCTTGGAGACAGTAAGGTGGCGTGGGTACTTGGAAACAGTAAGGTGGCGTGGGTGCTTGGAAATAGTAAGGTGGCGTGGGTGCTTGGAGACAGTAAGGTGGCGTGGGTGCTTGGAGACAGTAAGGTGGCGTGGGTGCTTGGAGACAGTAAGGTGGCGTGGGTGCTTGGAGACAGTAAGGTGGCGTGGGTGCTTGGAGACAGTAAGATGGCGTGGGTGCTTGGAGACAGTAAGGTGGCGTGGGTGCTTGGAGACAGTAAGGTGGCGTGGGTGCTTGGAGACAGTAAGGTGGCGTGGGTGCTTGGAGACAGTAAGGTGGCGTGGGTACTTGGAAACAGTAAGGTGGCGTGGGTGCTTGGAAATAGTAAGGTGGCGTGGGTGCTTGGAGACAGTAAGGTGGCGTGGGTGCTTGGAGACAGTAAGGTGGCGTGGGTGCTTGGAGACAGTAAGGTGGCGTGGGTGCTTGGAGACAGTAAGGTGGCGTGGGTGCTTGGAGACAGTAAGATGGCGTGGGTGCTTGGAGACAGTAAGGTGGCGTGGGTGCTTGGAGACAGTAAGGTGGCGTGGGTGCTTGGAGACAGTAAGGTGGCGTGGGTGCTTGGAGACAGTAAGGTGGCGTGGGTGCTTGGAGACAGGTGCTTTCTTCAACACATCCTGAAGTGAAATGAAGCCACAATGGTTATCCATGAAAAACATTTATACAGACGAAAGTATGTGGAAGTGGCCATGACAGCCATGACAGCCGCAACAACACTACACCACAGAAGTAGCCAGGTAGCTAATACATATATATAGTATGGAGGACAAGCCACGGGGAGGGTGGAAATCTTTAGCTCAAGTACTTTCACACTTCTCAGTGCGTCATCAGTTGTGCAATGCTGCAAGGGAGCAACCAAAGCAGGGAGAGAGGTCTCAGAGTAGCGTAGGTGTCACCGGCCACGGTTACCCTTAGACTGGGTTAGTGGTCGGTGCCAACCCCACCCTACCATCATCCCCCTACTACCCATAATATGGGGTAGGAGGGTTTCTGAGATGTCAAGTACAAAATTATAAGATATAAAAAGTCAGCCCTAAGCTTTTTCTAATCGTTTATAACAGGTCATGTGGTTTGAGAAAATAAGTTTCTCGTTAGATACTGTAGACATGAATAGTTATTATTCTGTGTGACTTTTTCAAATAATAAAAGGAATGCAATGTGCTCTTTGTCCGTTTAAATGTCCTGCTCTGAGGTACTCGAATGTTCTACCGATGTACTCAAAAGTGTCTCTTCCTAAATATTCTACTATTTTCTCAGTGGCTGTTAATAGCTATCCATGTCTACAGTATCTAACGAGAAACTTATTTTCTCAAACTTATTTTCGGTATCACCATACCATTTCGTCACTGCCTAGTCGGGTTACTGAAGCTAAAATCTTGGGTAGTTTCAAATTTAGGTTGGATAAATACATGAGTGAGAGGGACTGGATTTAAGTGGGACTTGCACATGAGTAAATAGAGTTATCAAAGAGGAAATGGTATGAAGAATTAAGACACTTATGCAACTTATGGGAATCTTTATTGAAGAAACGTTTCGCCACACAGTGGCTTTATCAGTCTTATACAAAGCAGAAAGGTGTAAGGAGAGGAGGAGTTTGAGGTAACCAGTCCCTCAGCCTGGAGTCGATGTCTTCAGTCCATCAATCTTATAGAAAGTACAGCACAGGACAGTAGCAGTGGCTTATATACTGTAGTCAGGTGAGGCGAAGCGGTTTTCAAAACCAATCATCGCATCTGTTATACACTGCATCATCATGGGATCTTGATACAAAGAATTCTTCAAAACTCGTCCAATCTTTAAACGAAGACCTACTTAGACTAGTGGATGGTACCACTATGACCCCGCCTCCTCCTGCTTCACCTCACCTGACTACAGTATATAAGCCGCTGCTACGGCCCTGTGCTGTATTTCCTACAAGATTGATGGACTGAACACATCGACTCCAGGCTGAGGGACTGATTATAACCTCAAACTCCTCCTCTCCTTATACCTTCCTGCTTTGTATAAGACTGATGAAGCCACTGTGTGTCAAAACGCTTCTTCAATAAAGATTCCCATATGTTGCATAAGTGACTTAATTCTTCAACTTGTCGGTTTTCAAAACCATTCATCACACAGGAAATGGTATGGCGATACCGACAAGATGTGGAAAAAGACATCCTCAACACCATCAACACTCTGAAATCTACTATTATATTTACAGTAGAGGAGGAGAAGGACAACCAATTACCTTTTCTCGACGTTCTCCTACTCACTGGTGAAAATAGACTTTCTTTTAAAGTCTACCGGAAACCTACCTACAAGAACGATATACATTTCTTCTCTCACCATGACACCAGAACTAAAAGAGGGGCAGTTATTGGCTTCTTTTTGAGAGCCTACAGAATTTGCAGTCTGCAGTTCCTCGAAGAGTGCACATACATCATCAATTCTTTTAGTTCACTACACTTTCCCCTACACTTCATACGTGACTGCAGGAAACGTGCGACACGTATCCCCAACAAGACCAACACCAATCAAGTTGAAGAAAAGCTTCCAATTTACATCGTTATACCGGTCAGCAACGTTGCAACTAACGTTTCAAAAATGTTTGAAAGAAAACTGGCTAAAATATCTACCAGCTCTTCACCTATTAGGAACCTGATACAAAAACCCAAGCATGATTCTGGCACAAGTGCAGGAATTTACACTATACCATGTGGGGGGTGTGACAAAGTATATGTAGAGGAAACAGCCAGAACTCTGGACATTAGAATCACAGAACACAAAAATGCTTGCAGAAATGATGACCGTAAAAACGCGTGTGTTCAACATAAGGACGATGTTGGACACCTCATGAAATTCAGTGAGGCTAAACTAGTGATTAAAAAAGACGATTTAAGACGGAGAAAATGAATAGAAGTTCCCCTAATTGCTGTCAGTAACACTATAAAGCAAAAGTCCGGTAGTTACAGTATTTTAAAATTGCTAATCAACAGGATATTACCCAACTGGAAACTGCTGTTACATGATGTCAACAGGTCCCTCTCTAGCCATCCGTCTCACCATCTAAGTTCCACTACTACTACTACTACTATCACCACCTCTACCCACGCGACACTTCACTTGCCTCCTGCCACTATATATATATGCGTTTTCTTAGTTTTCTCTGTATTAGGACTGAAGAAACCACTGTATGGTGAAACGTTTCCTCAATAAAGATACCCAAGTGTTGCACATGTGTCTAATTTAACAACTTGTCAGTTCTCTGAACCATTCATCTACATTAATATGCAGGACTTGGGAGTGATATCAGACGATCTCACTTTTGAAGATTACGACAATGTCATTATCACATACGCTAGGAAAACGATAGGAAGGATAATGAGAACCTTCAAAACAAGGGATGCCAAGCCAATGGTGATTCTTTTCAAATCACTTGTTCTCTCTAAGCTGGAATACTGCTGTACATTAACGGTCCCTTTCAAGGTAAACCAAATTGCAGACCCGGAGAATATACAGAGAACTTTCACTGCACGTATAGATACAGTCAAGCACCTAAATTAATGAGACCGTTTGAAGTCTCTTGGAACGCAGGCGAGATACATAATAATTTACACCTGGAACATCCTAGAGGGACTAGTCCCAAATCTGCATACGGAATTCACTCCTTATGAAAGCAAAAGACTCGGCAAGCGGTGCAGCATCCTCCCAGTTAATAGCAGGGGTGCCGTGAGTGTACTAAAAGATAACACAAGTGTCAAGGGCCAAATACTGATCAACTGCCTCCCAGCAGTAACAGATTACCAACAGACCCCTGGCTGTCTTTAAGAAGGCGCTGGACAGGCACCTCAAGTCAGTACCTGACCAGACGGGCTGTGGTTCGTGCGTTGGGTTGCGTGCGGCAAGCAGAAACAGCCTGTGATAAATGGTTTAAAAAAAAAAACTGACAAGTTGAAGATTGAGACACTTATGCAACATATGGGAATCTTTACTGAGCAAACGTTTCGCCACACAGTGGCTTCATCAGTCCAATACAAAGCAGAAAGGTGTAAGGAGAGGAGAAGTTGAGGTAATCAGTCCCTCAGCCTGGAACCGATGTGTTCAGTCCATCAATCTTGTAGAATGTACATCAGTCTATAAGACTGATGTAGTAGTAGTAATAGTGGTAGTTGTATTAGTAGGCTGAGGGACTGATTACCTCAACTCCTTACTCCTTTCTGCTTTGTATTGGACTGATGAAGCCACTGTGTGGAGAAACGTTTCCTCAATAAAGATTCCCATATGTTGCATAAGTGTCTCACTCTTCAGTAACAGCCTGGTTGATCAGGCCCCGATCCACCGCGAGGTCTGGTCATGGACCGGGCTGTGGGGCGTCAACCCCCGGAACACCCTCCAGGTATACTCCACGCACTACAACTTTTAAACTAGCAATAGCTGTGCCACTTTACTACTATTACCGCTATTGCTACAACTACTACAACTATTACTATTACTACAACTACCACTATTGCTATTACCACTACTACAGTGCTACTGCTACTTGTAATACAACCACCACAAATACTGCTAATACAACTACCACCATTACTACTACCACTACTACTACTACTACTAATACAACTACTATTATTATTACTACTACTAATACAACTACCACTATTATTACTACTACTACCACCACCACCATTACTACTATAAATACTACTACCCACGCCTTCCTACTACACTGCTTCCTCCTCCTCTCCACCAGGCCCGGTGGCCTGGTGGCTAAAGCTCCCGCTTCACACACGGAGGGCCCGGGTTCGATTCCCGGCGGGTGGAAACATTCCGACACGTTTCCTTACACCTGTTGTCCTGTTCACCTAGCAGCAAATAGGTACCTGGGTGTTAGTCGACTGGTGTGGGTCGCATCCTGGGGGACAAGATTAAGGACCCCAATGGAAATAAGTTAGACAGTCCTCGATGACGCACTGACTTTCTTGGGTTATCCTGGGTGGCTAACCCTCCGGGGTTAAAAATCCGAACGAAATCTTATCTTATCTTAACAACTTCCGTCTCTCCGTACAAATGCCTCATCTTCACAGCCTGGTGGCGCTGCTAGCACCACAAGGCTGACTCATAACTAAGAAAACATAAGTCAACTTGTTTGATTATCTTAAGACCATACTTAGCTACTTTGCATTTGTTTACGGTCGTAGACGCATCTAGAAGTCTGGCGGTGTGTTTGTGCTGATGGCGCTGTTTGCACTCACCTCTATAACACAAGGTTACGCTGACATAACGCAAAGTTACGCTGACATAACACAAGGTTACGCTGAAATAACACAAGGTTGCGCTGACATAACACAGGGTTATGCTGACGTAACACAAGGTTATGCTGACATAACACAAGGTTGCGCTGTCATAACACAAATGGTCAGACCAGCGTCTACCTGGAGTGCTAAGATCAGCATCAACCTGGAGTGTTAAAATCAGCGTCGACCTGGATTGTTAAAATCAGCGTCGACCTGGAGTGTTAAAATCAGCGTCGACCTGGATTGTTAAAATCAGCGTCGACCTGGATTGTTAAAATCAGCGTCGACCTGGAGTGTTAAGATCAGCGTCGACCTGGAGTGATGAGACCAGCACTTGACAGCAGTTATTGCAGCCAGCAACATCCTTTACCTTACTTCTTGCAGAGAATGTAAAATATCTCAAGGTCATAAGGTGGTTAAGTCATAAGGTCAAAGAGGAAGAACCAGCACCAAATCTTGTTTATCTTCCCTGCCCATGCAAGGTCTTTCGCTATTTTTCTGGAGAGTTTTTAACCCTTTCCAGGAACGTTGCTTCACTACTGGTCGTGTCGAGAATCCGCAAGTATGTTATCGAAGCCTCAAGGATTCCAGATGTTACACCGTTATATGTCTGAGAATAAACTAAAGGGACACCATTGCATATAAGGTAGATAATCTGGCTATTATGCATCTGTCAAACCATTAAAGGGAACCTTATATGTCTCGCATATTTTTGCCACATAGTCGAAGGCCCAGTGAGATATGCAACATAATCAAAGGTCCCCTGCATGAAAGTCTACAGTGTCGACGTATAGTGAATGAGGCACACCAGAGCACTGTCTAACGCAGAAGAGCTCCTAACACACACAGTAAGAAGTCTACTCCAGAGTCGAAGGGACAGCTCCCCATCCTCCCCAGAATACCTGGAGTCTTTCAAAATACCTTAAGAGGCTTTAGAAATGTCTCAGGGTTTTGAATGATTTTCAGAAATTTCCACCAGTCGTAAATCCTTAAACAATCATGCGAGTGTCGTACCCCTTTTCTCTCTTTCTACACACACATACACACACACATGATGAATAATAGGAATTTTAGAAAGTATTTATTCAGCCTTAGGATTGTCAGGAAGAGGAACAATCTTGAAAGTGAAGAAATGGATGCAGGATCTATACATAGCTTTAGAATGAGGCACGATAAGGCTAGGGGATGAGCATCATACCGAGCACATCCCTTGAGGCGCACACCAACCAAATAACCGCTGCAGCATATGGGCGCCTGGCAAACCCAAGAATAGCGTTTCGACATCTAAGCAAGGAGTCATTCACGACACCGTACACAGTGTACGTCAGGCCCATGTTGGAGTGTGCAGCACCAGTATGGAACCCATACCTGATCAAACACGTCACGAAAACAGAGAAAGTGTAAAAGTTTGCACTTAATTCATCAAATATGTACCTTATAAAGAGGAAACTGTAATTCTGTATTTTTTTCTGAAAACTAGTGTAACAATCCATTAGCTAGTAAGATAAATTAGTTAAGTATCTTAATTATTAAGTTCAACACAATACTTATTCAAAAACCTAGTTGTAGAGTCACTCTCATTCTTATGATTATAAACATTGATCCAGATTTTAACCTTTTATTAAATGACTTACACGAATCAAACAGCAACTGTAATTATTATACAGCAGACCAAGCTAAGACATTACTCAGAGCTAACAATAACATAGCTATCTTTAATTACAATGTCAGATCCTTGAGCAAACATTACGATGACCTCACAGTATTACTCAATTCCCTTAATTCCAGTATGTCAATCATCACACTCACAGAAACTTGGCTAAAGCCTGGCACTACGGATGTCTATGCCATTCCTGGATACACAGCTGTACACAACTGTAGGTCAGACCAGCAAGGGGGTGGAACAGCTATATACTACTCAAATCATCTTGACTGTATCAATAATTCTTGCACAAGGGGTGAGCATAGTGAATATATTATAGCTAAATTTAAATCAAAAGACCTGCAAAAACCCATCACAGTCATAAACATCTACAGAGTACCACATTCAAACATTTACCACTTCAGTGAAAAATTAAGGAATTTGATAACTGATGCACATATGAACAAAGACCACCTAACAGGAGATTTCAGCATAAATCTACTACATGATCAGGACCCACAAGTAACTGAATTCACAAACACTATGAGCAACTACTTGTTGCTACCAACAATATCAAAATCTACAAGAATCTCCCAGAATAGTATCTCTTTATTGGACCACATCTGGACTAATACCATATCCCCTTTAAAATCAGACAATCACAGACAACTCCACAGACTACTACCCTACCTTTCTCATAACCAACCTAGGTAAATTGCCCCAAGACACTACTAAAGTTACCTTCAGACTGCAAAACGAAACAGCTGTAAATAACTTCATAGCAGCTATGAATAATGTCGACTGACATAATGAGGTTGAAACATATACAGACACTAATGAATGTATTAATGATTTTATAAAAATAACCCACAACCTCTCTAACAAGCATTGCCCTAAAAAAAACTAAACTAAACAGCTCACAGCAAAGAGACTAAATAGTCCCTGGCTAACACCCACCATCCTCAAATCCATTAACACAAAGCTCCAATATGAAAAACAGTACAGAATGGGTCAAATAACTAGAGACCATTCTAAGCATTACTCGTCAGCCCTTACCAGTCTGATAAGAAGGTCTAAAAAAATTGTATTATGAAAACAGATTACAAAAATCAAAGGTGACATAAAAACAGACCTGGAAAACCCTATCTGAAGTTCTAGGAACTAAAAGGATATCCAAAACAAAACAATCAAATTAACAAAATCAGACGAACCCCAACTCCCACCAACTGAAACAGCAAACAGACTCAATGCTTTCTTCTCCACCATAGGAAAGAATCTAGCGAGCAAAATCCCAAGCTCAAACACCCGTCAATCCCAAGCTCAAACACCCGTCCATCAGACTGCCTCACAGGCACCTACCCGCTATTCTTAGCTCCAACAAACCCAACAGAGGTCTTGCTCATCATCAGCACCCTTAAGAACAAGGCAGTAAACAAACAATTTGCCTACTTTTATGTACAAAAAAGCTTCACAAGTACTGTCGCCAATTATTGCAACGCTCTTTAACAAATCCATTGAATCCTCCACCTTCACAGCAGTTCTCAAAATAGCGAGGGCCACCCCGATCCACAAAGGTGATTAAGCCAACTTGAATAACTACAGACCAATATCTAACTTACCACTACTCTCTAAAATCCTTGAAAAATTAATTCATAGACGGATCTATTCCTACCTCATCTCAAACAACATACTAAACCCCTGTCAGTTTGGATTCAGGAATAATAAAAGCACAAATGATGCTATTATACACATGCTAGAGCTAATACATACCGCTCTCGAGAAGAAAGAAGTCCCACTGGGAATTTTCATTGACTTACGTAAAGTTTTTGATACAGTCGACCATGAATTGCTGCACACTAAATTAATACACTATGGTCTAAGAGGACACTCCCTCAACTACCTAAAGTCATACCTTAGTAACAGAAGCCAATACGTGTACGCAAATGGTGCAAACTCTTTCACATAACCAATCACAGTACGAGTCCTACAGGGAAGTGACCTAGGGCCACTCCTCTTTCTCATCTACATCAATGACCTACCGAATACATCACAGCTACTCAAACCCAAACCCATATTATTTGCAGATGACACTACATACGTCTTCTCATACCCAAACCCAGCCATACTCGCCAACACTGTCAATGCTGAATTGCAGAAAATGTCTACCTGGATGATGAATAAACTTATCCTAAATACGGACAAAGCCTATTTCATTCAGTTTGGAACCAGAGCTGCAAATGTTCCACTTAACATAACACTAAATGGATCACCCATCACAAGACTCACAGAGGGAAAATTCCTAGAATCCACCTAGACAGTAGCCTCAAATTCCAGACACATTACAACAAATTTTCAAAAAAATCTCTAAGACAGTAGGCATACTATCAAAGATACGATACTATGTTCCACAATCAGCTCTCCTTGTACTGTATCACTCACTTATCTACCCTTATCTCACATATGGAATTTGTACATGGGGATCAACAACATTAAATCACCTAAGGCCTCTAATAACCCAGCAAAAGGCTGCAATCAGAATGATAACAAATTCCCACTCGCAACAGCATACTCCACCTCCAATCAAAAGTCTAAATTTGCTCACCATAAAGAACATCCACTTATTCATGTGGCTACTACATACACAGAACAATACACACAAACATAAACCCTCCACTCAAACTTCTCCTCGCCAACCTTAACAGGACACACGACAGATCTCTTTTTGATGTACCCCGTGTCCATATCACACTGTGTAAAAACTCTATGCACATAAAGGGCCCCAAAATCTAGAATTCATTACCAGAACATACTAAAGAAACAAGGCCTGAAAATCTATTTAAGACTCTCCTAAAAAAAACCACTTACTCGCCCAGGACTAAACAATCATCACTCAATATTTAACATTACCAATAATTCTCCCAATTACTTAAATCTTAAAACTTCAAGACAACATACAGTAAATTGATCATCTTGTTTATTATACATTGTAATGCAACAAATTTCTACAACTATAATGCTTCAATATCGAAATGTTCAAATTTTATTGTTTCAAATACTCAATTGTACTTCATACTGTAAAATGTGTACTGTAATTTCTACCACTGAACCTTTCATTGCTTGTTAATTTTAAGTTAATTTTAAGGCTGCCCATAATGCTCTGCATCCAAGGAACTTCTGGCATGTTCACCCAGCTACTATAATTATCATGTATGATGTCCAAATAAAATATATGAATATGAATATAAACAAGACTAGTCCCGGAGGTAAGAGCTTTCTCCTACAAGGAGAGGTTAAGGGAACTCAACCTGATGACACTGAACGACAGGAGACACTGGAAAGACATGATAACGAAGTATAAAATACTGAAAGGAATTGACAAGGTGGACAGGGTCAGAATGTTGCAGACATGGGACACAGGAACAAGGGGACACAACTGGAAGTTAAAAACTCAAATGAGCCATAGGGATGTTAGGAAGTATTTTTTCAGCCTTAGAATTGTAGAATAATCTGGAGAGTGATCTAGTGGAGGCAGGATCTGGAGAGTGATGTAGTGGAGGCAGGATCTGGAGAGTGATGTAGTGGAGGCAGGATCTGGAGAGTGATGTAGTGGAGGCAGGATCTGGAGAGTGATGTAGTGGAGGCAGGATCTGGAGAGTGATGTAGTGGAGGCAGGATCTGGAGAGTGATGTAGTGGAGGCAGGATCTGGAGAGTGATGTAGTGGAGGCAGGATCTGGAGAGTGATGTAGTGGAGGCAGGATCTGGAGAGTGATGTAGTGGAGGCAGGATCTGGAGAGTGATGTAGTGGAGGCAGGATCTGGAGAGTGATGTAGTGGAGGCAGGATCTGGAGAGTGATGTAGTGGAGGCAGGATCTGGAGAGTGATGTAGTGGAGGCAGGATCTGGAGAGTGATGAAGTGGAGGCAGGATCTGGAGAGTGATGTAGTGGGGGCAGGATCTGGAGAGTGATGTAGTGGGGGCAGGATCTGGAGAGTGATGTAGTGGGGGCAGGATCTGGAGAGTGATGTAGTGGAGGCAGGATCTGGAGAGTGATGTAGTGGAGGCAGGATCTGGAGAGTGATGTAGTGGAGGCAGGATCTGGAGAGTGATGTAGTGGAGGCAGGATCTGGAGAGTGATGTAGTGGAGGCAGGATCTGGAGAGTGATGTAGTGGAGGCAGGATCTGGAGAGTGATGTAGTGGAGGCAGGATCTGGAGAGTGATGTAGTGGAGGCAGGATCTGGAGAGTGATGTAGTGGAGGCAGGATCTGGAGAGTGATGTAGTGGAGGCAGGATCTGGAGAGTGATGTAGTGGAGGCAGGATCTGGAGAGTGATGTAGTGGAGGCAGGATCTGGAGAGTGATGTAGTGGAGGCAGGATCTGGAGAGTGATGTAGTGGAGGCAGGATCTGGAGAGTGATGTAGTGGAGGCAGGATCTGGAGAGTGATGTAGTGGAGGCAGGATCTGGAGAGTGATGTAGTGGAGGCAGGATCTGGAGAGTGATGTAGTGGAGGCAGGATCTGGAGAGTGATGTAGTGGAGGCAGGATCTGGAGAGTGATGTAGTGGAGGCAGGATCTGGAGAGTGATGTAGTGGAGGCAGGATCTGGAGAGTGATGTAGTGGAGGCAGGATCTGGAGAGTGATGTAGTGGAGGCAGGATCTGGAGAGTGATGTAGTGGAGGCAGGATCTGGAGAGTGATGTAGTGGAGGCAGGATCTGGAGAGTGATGTAGTGGAGGCAGGATCTGGAGAGTGATGTAGTGGAGGCAGGATCTGGAGAGTGATGTAGTGGAGGCAGGATCTGGAGAGTGATGTAGTGGAGGCAGGATCTGGAGAGTGATGTAGTGGAGGCAGGATCTGGAGAGTGATGTAGTGGAGGCAGGATCTGGAGAGTGATGTAGTGGAGGCAGGATCTGGAGAGTGATGTAGTGGAGGCAGGATCTGGAGAGTGATGTAGTGGAGGCAGGATCTGGAGAGTGATGTAGTGGGGGCAGGATCTGGAGAGTGATGTAGTGGAGGCAGGATCTGGAGAGTGATGTAGTGGAGGCAGGATCTGGAGAGTGATGTAGTGGAGGCAGGATCTGGAGAGTGATGTAGTGGAGGCAGGATCTGGAGAGTGATGTAGTGGAGGCAGGATCTGGAGAGTGATGTAGTGGAGGCAGGATCTGGAGAGTGATGTAGTGGAGGCAGGATCTGGAGAGTGATGTAGTGGAGGCAGGATCTGGAGAGTGATGTAGTGGAGGCAGGATCTGGAGAGTGATGTAGTGGAGGCAGGATCTGGAGAGTGATGTAGTGGAGGCAGGATCTGGAGAGTGATGTAGTGGAGGCAGGATCTGGAGAGTGATGTAGTGGAGGCAGGATCTGGAGAGTGATGTAGTGGAGGCAGGATCTGGAGAGTGATGTAGTGGAGGCAGGATCTGGAGAGTGATGTAGTGGAGGCAGGATCTGGAGAGTGATGTAGTGGAGGCAGGATCTGGAGAGTGATGTAGTGGAGGCAGGATCTGGAGAGTGATGTAGTGGAGGCAGGATCTGGAGAGTGATGTAGTGGAGGCAGGATCTGGAGAGTGATGTAGTGGAGGCAGGATCTGGAGAGTGATGTAGTGGAGGCAGGATCTGGAGAGTGATGTAGTGGAGGCAGGATCTGGAGAGTGATGTAGTGGAGGCAGGATCTGGAGAGTGATGTAGTGGAGGCAGGATCTGGAGAGTGATGTAGTGGAGGCAGGATCTGGAGAGTGATGTAGTGGAGGCAGGATCTGGAGAGTGATGTAGTGGAGGCAGGATCTGGAGAGTGATGTAGTGGAGGCAGGATCTGGAGAGTGATGTAGTGGAGGCAGGATCTGGAGAGTGATGTAGTGGAGGCAGGATCTGGAGAGTGATGTAGTGGAGGCAGGATCTGGAGAGTGATGTAGTGGAGGCAGGATCTGGAGAGTGATGTAGTGGAGGCAGGATCTGGAGAGTGATGTAGTGGAGGCAGGATCTGGAGAGTGATGTAGTGGAGGCAGGATCTGGAGAGTGATGTAGTGGAGGCAGGATCTGGAGAGTGATGTAGTGGAGGCAGGATCTGGAGAGTGATGTAGTGGAGGCAGGATCTGGAGAGTGATGTAGTGGAGGCAGGATCTGGAGAGTGATGTAGTGGAGGCAGGATCTGGAGAGTGATGTAGTGGAGGCAGGATCTGGAGAGTGATGTAGTGGAGGCAGGATCTGGAGAGTGATGTAGTGGAGGCAGGATCTGGAGAGTGATGTAGTGGAGGCAGGATCTGGAGAGTGATGTAGTGGAGGCAGGATCTGGAGAGTGATGTAGTGGAGGCAGGATCTGGAGAGTGATGTAGTGGAGGCAGGATCTGGAGAGTGATGTAGTGGAGGCAGGATCTGGAGAGTGATGTAGTGGAGGCAGGATCTGGAGAGTGATGTAGTGGAGGCAGGATCTGGAGAGTGATGTAGTGGAGGCAGGATCTGGAGAGTGATGTAGTGGAGGCAGGATCTGGAGAGTGATGTAGTGGAGGCAGGATCTGGAGAGTGATGTAGTGGAGGCAGGATCTGGAGAGTGATGTAGTGGAGGCAGGATCTGGAGAGTGATGTAGTGGAGGCAGGATCTGGAGAGTGATGTAGTGGAGGCAGGATCTGGAGAGTGATGTAGTGGAGGCAGGATCTGGAGAGTGATGTAGTGGAGGCAGGATCTGGAGAGTGATGTAGTGGAGGCAGGATCTGGAGAGTGATGTAGTGGAGGCAGGATCTGGAGAGTGATGTAGTGGAGGCAGGATCTGGAGAGTGATGTAGTGGAGGCAGGATCTGGAGAGTGATGTAGTGGAGGCAGGATCTGGAGAGTGATGTAGTGGAGGCAGGATCTGGAGAGTGATGTAGTGGAGGCAGGATCTGGAGAGTGATGTAGTGGAGGCAGGATCTGGAGAGTGATGTAGTGGAGGCAGGATCTGGAGAGTGATGTAGTGGAGGCAGGATCTGGAGAGTGATGTAGTGGAGGCAGGATCTGGAGAGTGATGTAGTGGAGGCAGGATCTGGAGAGTGATGTAGTGGAGGCAGGATCTGGAGAGTGATGTAGTGGAGGCAGGATCTGGAGAGTGATGTAGTGGAGGCAGGATCTGGAGAGTGATGTAGTGGAGGCAGGATCTGGAGAGTGATGTAGTGGAGGCAGGATCTGGAGAGTGATGTAGTGGAGGCAGGATCTGGAGAGTGATGTAGTGGAGGCAGGATCTGGAGAGTGATGTAGTGGAGGCAGGATCTGGAGAGTGATGTAGTGGAGGCAGGATCTGGAGAGTGATGTAGTGGAGGCAGGATCTGGAGAGTGATGTAGTGGAGGCAGGATCTGGAGAGTGATGTAGTGGAGGCAGGATCTGGAGAGTGATGTAGTGGAGGCAGGATCTGGAGAGTGATGTAGTGGAGGCAGGATCTGGAGAGTGATGTAGTGGAGGCAGGATCTGGAGAGTGATGTAGTGGAGGCAGGATCTGGAGAGTGATGTAGTGGAGGCAGGATCTGGAGAGTGATGTAGTGGAGGCAGGATCTGGAGAGTGATGTAGTGGAGGCAGAATCTGGAGAGTGATGTAGTGGAGGCAGGATCTGGAGGCAGGATCTGATGTAGTGGAGGCAGGATCTGGAGAGTGATGTAGTGGAGGCAGGATCTGGAGAGTGATGTAGTGGAGGCAGGATCTGGAGAGTGATGTAGTGGAGGCAGGATCTGGAGAGTGATGTAGTGGAGGCAGGATCTGGAGAGTGATGTAGTGGAGGCAGGATCTGGAGAGTGATGTAGTGGAGGCAGGATCTGGAGAGTGATGTAGTGGAGGCAGGATCTGGAGAGTGATGTAGTGGAGGCAGGATCTGGAGAGTGATGTAGTGGAGGCAGGATCTGGAGAGTGATGTAGTGGAGGCAGGATCTGGAGAGTGATGTAGTGGAGGCAGGATCTGGAGAGTGATGTAGTGGAGGCAGGATCTGGAGAGTGATGTAGTGGAGGCAGGATCTGGAGAGTGATGTAGTGGAGGCAGGATCTGGAGAGTGATGTAGTGGAGGCAGGATCTGGAGAGTGATGTAGTGGAGGCAGGATCTGGAGAGTGATGTAGTGGAGGCAGGATCTGGAGAGTGATGTAGTGGAGGCAGGATCTGGAGAGTGATGTAGTGGAGGCAGGATCTGGAGAGTGATGTAGTGGAGGCAGGATCTGGAGAGTGATGTAGTGGAGGCAGGATCTGGAGAGTGATGTAGTGGAGGCAGGATCTGGAGAGTGATGTAGTGGAGGCAGGATCTGGAGAGTGATGTAGTGGAGGCAGGATCTGGAGAGTGATGTAGTGGAGGCAGGATCTGGAGAGTGATGTAGTGGAGGCAGGATCTGGAGAGTGATGTAGTGGAGGCAGGATCTGGAGAGTGATGTAGTGGAGGCAGGATCTGGAGAGTGATGTAGTGGAGGCAGGATCTGGAGAGTGATGTAGTGGAGGCAGGATCTGGAGAGTGATGTAGTGGAGGCAGGATCTGGAGAGTGATGTAGTGGAGGCAGGATCTGGAGAGTGATGTAGTGGAGGCAGGATCTGGAGAGTGATGTAGTGGAGGCAGGATCTGGAGAGTGATGTAGTGGAGGCAGGATCTGGAGAGTGATGTAGTGGAGGCAGGATCTGGAGAGTGATGTAGTGGAGGCAGGATCTGGAGAGTGATGTAGTGGAGGCAGGATCTGGAGAGTGATGTAGTGGAGGCAGGATCTGGAGAGTGATGTAGTGGAGGCAGGATCTGGAGAGTGATGTAGTGGAGGCAGGATCTGGAGAGTGATGTAGTGGAGGCAGGATCCATGTATAGTTTTAAGACCAAGAATATTAAAGCTAATGAAGCAGGGACCTTTACCTTACCTTTACCTTTATACCTTTGAAGAGTTTCGAGAGTTTCACTACTCTCGGAGCCCGGCCATGGGCCAGGCTCGTCTGGTGCTTGCCTGGTCGACCAGGCTGTTGCTACTGGAGACCCCCTGCCCCACATACCCATCACAGCCTGGCTGATCTGGTGCCTGGTGAAGATACTTGTCCAGTTTCCTCTGGAAGGTTTCTACACTTGTTCCAGCAGTGTTTCTGATATCTTCTGGTAAAATGTTGAATAGTCTGGGACCCCGGATGTTGATATAGTGTTCCCTTATTGTCCCCACCGCACCCCTGCTCCTCACTGTGTTTAATTTACACTTCCTCCCATATCTTTCACTCCAGTATGTTGTTATGGCAGTATGCAGATTTGGGACCAAGCCCTCGAGTACTTTCTAAGTATATATTATCATGTCTCTCTCTCTCCTCCGCTCCAATGAGTACATGTTCAAGACTCGAAAGTGTTCCCAGTAATTTAGGTACTTTACTGGGTCAATGTGAGCCGTAAACGATCTCTGTATTTGTTCCAGCTCTGATATTTCTCCTGCTTTGAACGGGGCCGTCAGCACTGAGCAATATTCTAAATGAGGGAGAACTAGCGATTTGAAGAGTGTCACCATCGGCATTATTTCCCTTGTTTTGAAAGTTCTCAATACCCACTCCGTCATCTTCATGGTTGTCGTGATCTTTGTCTTGTTATGGTCTTTAAAAGAAAGGTCAGCTGTTGTAATTATTCCTAGGTCTTTCACGTGTTCCTTCCGTTCTATTTCGTGACCCTCTTGAGTTTTGTATATAGTGTTCCTTTTGAGTTCTTCATTCTATCCATACCTAAACAGCTGGAACTTACCAACACTGAACGTCATGTTGTTCTTCACTGCCCACTGGAAAACACTGCTTATGTCTTCCTGTAATTTTTCAGTGTCCTCTACTGTAGTGACTTTCATGCTTATTTTAGTGTCGTCTGTAAACGATGATACAAAAGTGTGACGGGTGTTTTTATCTGTCTGCTATAAGGATGAGAAACAGCAGAGGTGCCAGGACAGTGCCTCGGGGCACTGAGCTTTTTACCTTGCTGATGCTGGATCTTGCTCTGTTTACTACTTTTTGTGTTGTGTGTGTTAGGAAATCGAAAATCCATCTGGCTACCTTCTCCGTAATGCCCATGGCCCTCATTTTGTGCGCTGTTACTCTATGATCGCATTTGTCAAACGCCTTTGCAAAATCTGTGTAAATCACATCCGCGTTTTGGTAGTGTTCCATTGCCTCCGTAATTCTGTCATAATGGTTTAGTAACCGTAACAGGCATGATCGTCCTGCTGTAAAACCATGCTGGTTCGGGTTATGCTGGTTGTGTTGGTCCATGAAATTTGTAATCTGCCGTCTCATCACTCTTTCAAAGATTGTTATGATGTGAGAAGTTAGGGCTACTGGTCTGTAATTTTTAGCTAGTGCTCTACTACCTCGCTTATGCAAAGGAGCTATGTCTGCACTCTTTAAGGCCTCCGATATTTCACCTAGATCTAAGTTCTTTCTCCAAAGAATATTAAGGACTCGTGCTAGTGGTACGTTGCACTTCTTTATAAATAGGGCATTCCATGAATTTGGTCCAGGTGCTGAGTGACTGGGCATGTTATCCATTTCTTTTTCGAAATCTATTGGATTTGTTGGTCTGCGCGGCCTTCTGCTGAAGTGAAAATTATTTCCGCATTTTCTACCTTGCTGTCATGTAGTGGGTTGCTGAACACCGACTCTGTTCTTTTAGGATTTCACTCATTTCCTCTTCATCGTCAGTATACGAATCTCCTCTCATTAATGGTCCAATTCTACAGGTAGTTCTTAGCTTGGATTTTGCATAGGAGTAGAAATATTTTGGGTTTCTTGCAATATCCTGTATGTCGCTTTGTTCCCTTTGTAGGAGTGTTAGGTATGACATCCTAAGTTTTTGCTCTAATTCAGTGATCTCTCGACTAAGTCTATCTTTCCTCTGTTGCAGAATATTTGTGTTTTTAAGCAATTCAGTAACCCGTTTTCTTCTTCTGTATCAAATCCTACGCTCTTTCTATATCTGATCTTCTGGGTTTCCTTAATGGTACGTTCTTCATACATACCTTGTATGCTTCTGTATTCAGTTTCTCCGGGCACTGGTGGGGATTTAGGATGCTCATGTCTGATTCCTAGGATGTCTGATAGCTCTTGGTTTATTTTTTTCCCAGTCAATTCTATTGTTGTTAAAATTAAACTTACTGAACATCTCTAACATTAGTGACTTTGTCAATGGTCCAAGTCGGACCGAGGCGTCGTCGTAAGCTTCTGTCTTTTATGTGCGGGTTATTTGTGTATGGATTAGTGATGCAGTTCCCTAACCCTGAGTTAATACTCGTTTGAACTTCTGTGATGTTGTGATTAGAGTATATTGTTTTTGTAACTGTTATGTCTCTGATTAGTTCCTCGTTGTTTGTAAATATCAAATCTAGGGCATTTTCATTTCTAGTGGGATCATTTATCTGTTGGTTCAATGAGTACTTTTCACAAAGCCTCATTAGATCCCTGGTAAGTGCCTGTTGAGCCAGGATGCTTCCCGGAGATATTTCTGGTATAACATTGCGTTGCGCCATCTTCCACTATACACGAGGGAGATTAAAATCTCCAAGAGTAAATATTTGGTGTGGAATTTTCTAGCCTATCCAGATAGCTATCTATCTTCCTTAACTGATCTGTGAATTCCTCAGCAGTTGCTGATGGTGCTTTATAGGAAAATTACCAAACTCCTGTTGCATAGTATTTGCAAATGTTCTGACTGCCTACATTTACTGATTTTGTGTCTTTCCCAAGTTATGCCACCTGATCTGAATTTTCTTGTTTTCTTTCATCTAAGCGTATTTCTTCCCTTTTCTCACTTTCGTTTGTTCCTGCTCTAGCTTTCTCTTCCTCCTTTTCCCTTTTCTCTATGCTATGCACCCATGTTTTGTTTTCCCACTTGCTCTGAATGACGTTCTCCACTCTTATTTCCAATCCTTGGTTTTTACCTTTATCTGCGCTTTCCTCCTTTTCCTGTTCCTTACCTTGTTTTTCACTATATACATCTGGCAGCTCCTTAGCAACTTTCTTACACTTTTTAGGTTTTCACTTTTCAGTACCTCTTTTACGCCCGACCAGCTTTCCATCTCACTGGGGCAAATCCAGAACCGTCTTTCTTGTTTTCAGTCATTTCTCATGGTTGAATTAAGCTTTGTACATGATATATGGGATGTTTTACCACATATTTCACAATCAATACCATAAGTGTCCGGGGTCCAAGACTGTTCAACAGCCTCCCATCAAGCATTAGGGGAATTGCCAATAAACCCCTGGCTGCCTTCAAGAGAGAGCTGGACAGATACCTAAAGTCAGTGCCGGATCAGCCGGGCTGTGGCTCGTACGTTGGACTGCGTGCGGCCAGCAGTAACAGCCTAGTTGATCAGGCCCTGATCCATCGGGAGGCCTGGTCATGGACCCGGGCGCGGGGGCGTTGATCCCCGGAATAACCTCCAGGTAACCAGGTAACTATTTCTCCCAAAGAATTTTTCACATATACAACAGACCTTATTTCTGGCCATGTCCACTTCCCGGGCAGTTTTATGTGGTGGGTAGTGGGTTGTTATGGGTGGCCTGGGAGGTGGGGTGGTGGGCTGGAAGGTGGGGATCCGTGGAATCAGGGTCAGGGTGGCAGGAGGGGGGCGGGGTGGTAGGGATCCGTGGGTTGAAGGTAGGGGTGCGAGGAGGGGGACTGTGACGAGTGGTTGATTGGGAAGTAGTGGCGACCAGTGAAGAGGCAGGGCCAGGAGCTATGACTCCACCCCTGCAACCACAAATAAGTGACTACACACACAAGCGCGCGCGGCAACCCCCCACATACGCACAAACCCCCCCCCTACCCCGATAAACACGCACATCCGCACAAAACTAGTGTGAGGAATGCAGGAGTGCGCAGCGCTGCGTCATAAGACAACACCACGCTGGCCTGCGCGGAATGACTCTCACTTCATCAATATCACATAAAACACGGCTGCCCGCCGCTCTTGTATTTAATGCTCATTGTTAATGTATCACGTTTATGTGTCACTCGCACGTGATACATGGCTCTACCTGAGTGATGTATTGCTTCACGTGACTACCAGTGTGATGTGTTGCTTCACGTGGCTCTGAGTGATGTGTTGCTTCACGTGACTACCAGTGTGATGTGTTGCTTCACGTGACTACCAGTGTGATGTATTGCTTCACGTGACTACCAGTGTGATGTATTGCTTCACGTGACTACCAGTGTGATGTGTTGCTTCACGTAGTTCAACCCGAGTGATGTGTTGCTTCACGTGGCTCTGAGTGATGTGTTGCTTCACGTGGCTCTGAGTGATGTGTTGCTTCACGTGGCTCTGAGTGATGTGTTGCTTCACGTGGCTCTGAGTGATGTGTTGCTTCACGTGGCTCTGAGTGATGTGTTGCTTCACGTGTCTACCAGTGACACTTGTTGCTTCACGTGGATCTGAATGATGCGTTGCTTCACGTGACTACCAGTGTGATGTGTTGCTTCACGTGACTACCAGCCTGTGCTGCGTCACGTGACTAACAGTCTCATGTGTTGTTTCACGTGAATATACCAGCCTGGTGTGTTACTTCACATGACAACAAGCCTAATATGACTATACCAGCCTCTGTTTCTTCACGTCATTATACCAGCCTGTGTTGCTTCACGTGACTATACCAGCCTGTGTTGCTTCACGTGACTATACCAGCCTGTGTTGCTTCACGTGACTATACCAGCCTGTGTTGCTTCACGTGACTATACCAGCCTGTGTTGCTTCACGTGACTATACCAGCCTGTGTTGCTTCACGTGACTATACCAGCCTGTGTTGCTTCACGTGACTATATCAGCCTGTGTTGCTTCACGTGACCATACCAGCCTGTGTTGCTTCACGTGACTATACCAGCCTAATGTGTTGCTTCACGTGACTATACCAGAGGCTCCGCCTCTTCACTGATCGCTACTAGGTACTCTCTCTCCCTGCTCCATGAGCTTTATCACACTTTGTCTTAAAGCTATGTATGGTTCCTGCCTCCACTACATCACTTGCTACACTATTCCACTTCCTGACAACTCTATGACTGAAGAAATACTTCCTAACATCCTTTTGATTCATCTGAGCCTTCAACTTCCAATTGTGATCACTTGTTTCTGTGTCCCCTCTCTGGAACATCCTATCTCTGTCCACCTTGTCTATTCCACTCAGTATTTTGTATGTTTTTAGCATGTCTCCCCTAACCCTCCTGTCCTCCAGTGTCGCCAAGCAGATTTCCTTTACCCTTTCTTCGTACGACAATCACATTAGTTCTGGAACTAAACTTGTCGCAAACCTTTGCACTTTCTCTAATTTCTTCACGTGCTTTATCAAGTGTGGGTTCCAAACAGGTGGTGCATACTCCAGTATGGGCCTGACATACACGGTGTACAGTGTCTTGAACGATTCCTTACTAAGGTATCGGAACGCTATTCTCAGGTTTGCCAGGCGCCCATATGCTGCAGCAGTTATTTGGTTGATGTGTGCCTCCGGAGACATGTTCGGTGTTATATTCACCCCAAGATCTTTCTCCTTGAGTGAGGTTTGCAATCTTTGGCCACCTAGCCTATACTCCGTCTGCAGTCTTCTTTGCCCTTCCCTGATCTTCATGACTTTGCATTTGGCGGGGTTAATAAAATTCGAGAAGCCAGTTGCTGGACCAGGTGTCCAGCCTGTCCAGGTCTCTTTGAAGTTTTGCCTGATCCTTATCTGATTTACTTCTCCTCATTAACTTCACATCATCTGCGAACAGGGACACTTCTGAGTCTAACCCTTCCATCATGTCATTCACATATACCAGAAATAGCACTGGTCCTAGGACCGACCCTTGTGGAACCCCGCTCGTCACAGGTGCCCACCTTGATACCTCATCACGTACCATGACTCGTTGTTGCCTCCCTGTCAGGTATTCTCTGATCCATTGCAGTGCCCTTCCTGTTACGCGCCTGATCCTCTAGCTTCTGCACCAATCTCCTGTGAGGAACTGTGTCGAAGGCCTTCTTGCAGTCCAAGAAGATGCAATAACCCACCCCTCTCTCTCGTGTCTTACTTCTGTTACTTTATCATAAAACTCCAGTAAGTTTGTGACACAGGATTTACCTTCCATAAATCCGTGCTGGTTGGCATTTATACTCTTGTTCCATTCCAGGTGCTCCACCGCTCTCCTCCTGATAATCTTCTATATTACTTTGCATATTATACACGTCAGTGACACTGGTCTATATTTCAGTGCCTCTTTTCTGTCTCCTTTTACTAAATATGGGTACTACATTTGCCGTCTTCCATACCTCAGGTAGTTGCCCAATTTCCAGGGATGTGTTGAAGATTGTGGTTAGTGGCATACACAGCATTTCTGCTCCCTCTCTAAGGACCCATGGGGAGATGCTCTCTGGTCCTATTGCCTTTGAGGTATCAAGGTCCCTTACCAGCCTCTTCACCTCCTCCTCAGTAGTGTGTATCTCATCTAACACTTGATGGAATATTCCTTGTTGGCATCCCCTCTCTGTTCTGACCACCCAGAGACCTTCCTGTCTCCACTGTAAATACTTCCTTAAATCTCTTGAGCTCCTCACATACCTCTTGTTCGCTTTTGGTGAGTTCCCCACCTTCTTTCCTCAGCCTGATCACCTGGTCTTTGACTGTTGTCTTCCTCCTAATGTGGCTATACAGCAGTTTTGGGTCAGACTTGGCTTTCAACGCTATGTCGTTTTCGTACTGTCGCTGGGCGTTCCTCCTTATCTGTGCATACTCGTCTCTCTATTTTCCTGGGTTCTTTGCCTCCTGTATCTTTTCCGTTCTCTGTTGCACTTAGTTTTTGCCTCTACACATTCGGGTAAACCAAGGACTCGCTTTGGTCTTTCCATTATTTTTATTGGCCTTGGGAACAAACCTTTCCTCTGCCTCCCTGCATTTTGTTGTTACGGATTCCATCATTTCATTTACTAACTTTCCTGCCAATTCTCTATCCCACTGAACCTCCTACAGGAAGTTCCTCATACTTCTGTAGTCCCCCTTTTCATAGTTTGGCTTTTCCCATCCAACTCATGTTACCCTCTCTACTTGTAATTCTACTAAGTATTCAAAACACAGAACCATGTGATCACTAGCCCCAAGCGGCCTCTCATATATGATGTCCTCAATGTCTGAACTGCTCAGGGTGAACACAAGGTACAGTCTTGCTGGTTCATCCTCCCCTCTCTCTCTAGTAGTGTCCATAACATGTTGATGCATAAGGTTTTCCAGTACCACATCCATCATCTTGGCTCTCCACGTTTCGGGACCCCCATGTGGCTCCAGGTTTTCCCAGTAGATCTGTGTGTGTGTGTGTGTGTGTGTGTGTGTGTGTGTGTGTGTGTGTGTGTGTGTGTGTGTGTGTGTGTGTGTGTGTGTGTGCGTGCGTGCGCGTGCGCGCGTGTGTGAGTGCGTGTGCGCGTGTGTGTGTGCGTGTGTGTGTGCGTGTGTGTGTGCGTGTGTGTGTGCGTGTGTGTGTGTGTGTGTGTGTGTGTGTGTGTGTGTGTGTGTGTGTGTGTGTGCTTGTGTGTGCGTGTGTGTGCGTGTGTGCGTGTGTGTGTGTGTGTGTGTGTGTGTGCGTGCGTGCGTGTGTGTGTGTGTGTGTGTGTGTGTGTGTGTGTGTGTGTGTGTGTGTGTGTGTTACCATTTTGTCCTAGGCACATGTCGAGTGTGTGTACTCACCTAGTTGTACTCACCTAGTTGAGGTTGCAGGGGTCGAGTCCAAGCTCCTGGCCCCGCCTCTTCACTGGTCGCTACTAGGTCACTCTCCCTGAACCATGAGCTTTATCGTACCTCTGCTTAAAGCTATACATGGATCCTGCTTACACTACATCGCTTCCAAAACTATTCCACTTCCTGACTACTCTGTGGCTGAAGAAATACTTCCTAACATCCCTTTGATTCATCTGTGTCTTCAGCTTCCAACTGTGTCTCCGTGTTGCTGTGTCCAGTCTCTGGAACATCCTGTCTTTGTCCACCTTGTCAATTCCTCTCAGTATTTTGTAAGTCGTTATCATGTCCCCCCTATCTCTCCTGTCCTCCAGTGTCGTCAGATTGATTTCCCTTAACCTCTCCTCATAGGACATACCTCTTAACTCTGGGACTAGCCTTGTTGCAAACCTTTGCACTTTCTCTAGTTTCTTTACATGCTTGGCTAGGTGTGGGTTCCAAACTGGTGCCGCATACTCCAATATGGGCCTAACGTACACGGAGTACAGGGTCCTGAACGATTCCTTATTAAGATGTCGGAATGCTGTTCTGAGGTTTGCCAGGCGCCCATATGCTGCGGCAGTTATTTGGTTGATGTGCGCTTCAGGAGATGTGCCTGGTGTTATACTCACCCCAAGATCTTTTTCCTTGAGTGATGTTTGTAGTCTCTGGCCCCCTAGAACTGTACTCCGTCTGCGGTCTTCTTTGCCCTTCCCCAATCCTCATGACTTTGCACTTGGTGGGATTGAACTCCAGAAGCCAGTTGCTGGACCAGGTCTGCAGCCTGTCCAGATCCCTTTGTATTTCTGCCTGGTCTTCGATCGAGTGAATTCTTCTCATCAACTTCACGTCATCTGCAAACAGGGACACCTCAGAGTCTATTCCTTCCGTCATGTCGTTCACAAATACCAGAAACAGCACTGGTTCTAGGACTGACCCCTGTGGGACCCCGCTGGTCACAGGTGCCCACTCTGACACCTCGCCACGTACCATCACTCGCTGCTGTCTTCCTGACAAGTATTCCCTGATCCATTGTAGTGCCTTCCCTGTTATCCCTGCTTGGTCCTCCAGTTTTTGCACCAATCTCTTGTGTGGAACTGTGTCAAACGCCGTCTTGCAGTCCAAGAAAATGCAATCCACCCACCCCTCTCTCTCTTGTCTTACTGCTGTCACCATGTCATAGAACTCCAGTAGGTTTGTGACACAGGATTTCCCGTCCCTGAAACCATGTTGGCTGCTGTTGATGAGATCGTTCCTTTCTAGGTGTTCCACCACTCTTCTCCTGATAATCTTCTCCATGTGTGTGTGTGTGTGTGTGTGTGTGTGTGTGTGTGTGTGCGTGTGTGTGCGTGTGTGTGCGTGTGTGT
This sequence comes from Cherax quadricarinatus, assembly GCF_038502225.1. Taxonomy (NCBI): domain Eukaryota; kingdom Metazoa; phylum Arthropoda; class Malacostraca; order Decapoda; family Parastacidae; genus Cherax; species Cherax quadricarinatus. Next base: position 36,024,765 of record NC_091293.1, on the reverse strand, counting down.
GCGTGTGTGTGTGCGTGTGTGTGCGTGTGTACTCACCTAATTGTGGTTGCAGGGGTCGAGACTCAGCTCCTGGCCCCGCCTCTTCACTGATCGCTACTAGGTCCTCTCCCTCTCTGCTTCCTGAGCTTTGTCATACCTCTTCTTAAAACTATGTATGGATCCTGCCTCCACTACTTCACTTGCTAGGCTATTCCACTTCCTGATGACTCTATGACTGAAGAAATACTTCCTAACGTCCCAGTAACTCATCTGAGTCTTCAACTTCCAATTGTGACCCCTTGTATCTGTGTCCCCTCTCTGGAACATCCTATCTTTGTCCACCCTGTCTATTCCCCGCAGTATCTTGTATGTCGTTATCATGTCTCCCCTGACCCTTCTGTCCTCCAGTGTCGTCAGTCCGATTTCCCTCAACCTTTCCTCGTACGACATTTCCCTTAGCTCTGGGACTAATCTTGTTGCAAACCTACGCACTTTCTCTAGTTTCTTTACATGCTTGACTAGGTGTGGGTTCCAAACTGGTGCTGCATACTCCAATATGGCCCTAACGTACACAGTGTACAGGGTCCTGAACGATTCCTTATTAAGTTGTCTGAATGCTGTTCTTAGGTTTGCTAGGCGCCCATATGTTGCAGCAGTTATTTGGTTGATGTGCGCCTCAGGAGATGTGCCTGGTGTTATACTCACCCCAAGATCTTTTTCCTTGAGTGAAGTTTGTAGTCTCTGGACCCCTAGATTGTACTCCATCTGCGGTCTTCTTTGCCCTTCCCAATCTTCATGGCTTTGCACTTGGTGGGGTTGAACTCCAGGAGCCAATTGCTGGACCAGGTCTGCAGCCTGTCAAGATCCCTTTGTAGTTCTGCTTGGTCTTCGTCCAAATGAATTCTTCTCATCAACTTCACATCATCTCCAAACAGGGACACTTCGGAGTCTAATCCTTCCGTCATGTCCTTCACAAATACCAGAAACAGCGCTGGTCCTAGGACTTACCCCTGTGGGACCCCACTCGTCACAGGTGCCCACTCTGACACCTCGTTACTGACAAGTATTTCCTGATCCATTGTAGTGCCATCCATGTTATCCCTGCCTGGTCCTCCAGCTTTTGCACTAATCTCTTGTGTGGAACTGTGTCAAACACCTTACAGTTCAGGAAAATGCAATCTACCCACCCCTCTCTCTCTTGTCTTACCGCTGTCACTCTGTCATAGAACTCCAGGATTTCCCGTCCACGAAACCATGTTGGCTGCTGTTGATGAGATCATTCCTCTCTAGATGTTCCACCACTCTTCTCCTGAACTTCTCAGCTGAACCACTCGCCAAGAAACTTCTTCATCGCTATCCCACATAAGAACATAGAACACTGCAGAAGGTCTACTCACAACTTGTCCAATACCCCTGCCAAGCTACCCAAGACTCTATAACCCCACCCGGTAGATCATCAGATGCAGCATTCTCCACCTGACCTCAACATTCTGAACATGACTATAAATACTCTCGTACCTTCCAACCCCAGGTAGATCCGTGTGTGACTTGAATTGTGTGTGTGTGTGTGTTCCTGTTCCTTCGAGTGTGTGTGTGTGTGTGTGTGTGTGTGTGTGTGTGTGTGTGTGTGTGTGTGTACTCACCTAGTTGAGGTTGCAGGGGTCGATTCCTAGCTCCTGGCCCTGCCTCTTCACTGGTGTGTGTGTGTGTGTGTGTGTGTGTGCGCGCGTGTGTGTGTGCGTGCTTGCGCGTGTGTGTGTATGTGTGTGTGTGCGTGCGTGCGTGTGTGTGTGTGTATGTGTGTGTATGTATATGTGTGTGTGTGTGCGTGCGTGCGTGTGTGTGTGTGTGTGTGTGTGTGTGTGTGTGTGTGTGCGTGCGAGCGTGTGTGTGTGTGTGTGTGTGTGTGTGTGTGTGTGTGTGTGTGTGTGTGTGTGTGTGTGTGTGTGTGTGTGTGTGTGTGTGTGTGTGTGTGCGCGCGCGCGCGTGCGTGTGTGTGTCGGGTAGTGTTAATGTTGATATTTTTACGCACATATAATATTAATATTTTAATAAGTATCGGCTGTTTTTCACCAATACCCTAAAAATGGCCGATAGCGATACTTTGGCACATCCTTAGTCATGTCTGTATGCACTCCTGATGTTTTAGTTATGTCAGTCGACACTACTGATACTGGAGTCATGTCAGCCTACACTACTGATGTTAGTCATGTCAGCCTACACTATTGATGCTACAGTCATGTCAGGCTACACTACTGATGCTGGTCATGTCAGCCTACACTGACGCTACAGTCATGTCAGCCTACACTACTGTTGCTACAGTCATGTCAGCCTACACTACTGATGCTAGTCATGTCAGCCTACACTACTGATGTTACAGTCATGTCAGCCTACACTACTGCTGCTACAGTCATGTCAGCCTACACTACTGCTGGTACAGTCATGTCAGCCTACACTACTGATGTTACAGTTATGTCAGTCTACACTACTGATGTTACAGTCATGTCAGTCTACACTACTGATGCTATAGTCATGTCAGCCTACACTGTTGATGCTACAGTCATGTCAGGCTACACTACTGATGTTAGTCATGTCAGCCTACACTGTTGATGCTACAGTCATGTCAGGCTACACTACTGATGCTAGTCATGTCAGCCTACACTGTTGATGCTACAGTCATGTCAGGCTACACTACTGATGTTAGTCATGTCAGCCTACACTGTTGATGCTACAGTCATGTCAGGCTACACTACTGATGTTAGTCATGTCAGCCTACACTGCGGCTCAGTTAACAACTATATATCTGGAGACTTGAGTTTGTTTGGACTATGTAGTTAATGAGTGCCTCTCATCCAGCTATGATAATTACCTGGTAATACCTGAGTGCAATGATAATCTTCCACTGGCAGTGTGACCACCCTGGCATGGAGAGCTGTCAGGTCGTCACCTGGCAACACTGCAGGTTCCCCTCGTCAGACAGACAGACATACCTGCAAGGCAACAAAATATAGTGTGAATTACCACCATGACTGAACGTAGGCACACGCAGACACAGCATTGTAACAATGAACGATAAAACTAATAAGAGATCACGGAAATATAAATAATTACTTAATGTGATGCGTGAACAAATTACTTGTGTTTGTTGTTAGAGCGGTAGTGTTGTGGCCGCAGTCTCCAGGCTTCTGTAATTATCTTGTCACATACATTTTCTTAGCTTACAGAAAAAGAAGAATTAGTTGACAACACAGGGACTCTAGTTGAATTAACGTGTGTGTGTGTGTACTCACCTAACTGTGGTTGTAGGGGTCGATTCATAGCTCCTGGCCCCGCCTCTTCACTGGTCGCTACTAGGACCCACGACAGTCGCATTGTCAGTGTGTGTGTGTGTGTGTGTGCACTCGCCTAGTTGTACTTACCTAGTTGTAGTTGCAGGGGTCGATTCACAGCTCCTGGCCCTGCCTCTTCACTGGCCGCTACTCGGTCACTCTTCCTGCTCCATGAGCTTTATCATACCCCTTCTTAAAGCTATGTATAGATCCTGCCTCTACTACATCACTTCCCAAACTATTCCACTTCCTGACAACTCTGCGACTGAAGAAATACTTCCTAACATCCCTGTGGTTCATCTGTGTCTTCAACTTCCAACTGTGACCCCTTGTTGCTGTGTCCCATCTCTGGTACATCCTGTCTCTGTCCACCTTGTCGATTCCTCTCAGTATTTTATATGTTGTTATCATAACCCCCCATCTACGGAGGCAAAGAAGGGAATGTATGAAAGTATAGTGGTACCAACACTCTTATATGGGTGTGAAGCTTGGGTTGTAAATGCTGCAGCGAGGAGGCAGTTGGAGGCAGTGGAGATGTCCTGTGTAAGGGCAATGTGTGGTGTAAATATTATGCAGAAAATTCAGAGTGTGGAAATTAGGAAAATGTGTGGAGTTAATAAAAGTATTAGTCAGAGGGCTGAAGAGGGGTTGAGGTGGTTTGGTCATTTAGAGAGAATGGATCAAAGTAGAATGACATGGAGAGCGTATAAATCTGTAGGGGAAGGGAGGCGGGGTAGTTGTCGTCCTCAAAAAGGTTGGAGGGAGGGGGTAAAGGAGGTTTTGTGGGCGAGGGGCTTGGACTTCAAGCAAGCGTGCATGAGCGTGTTAGATAGGAGTGAATGGAAACGATTGGTGTTTGGGACCTGACGAGCTGTTGAAGTGTGAGCAGGGTAATATTTAGTGAAGGGATTCAGGGAAACCGGTTTTTATACAGGCGAACTTGAGTCCTGGAAATGGGAAGTACAATGCCTGCACTTTAAAGGAGGGGTTTGGGATATTGGCAGTTTGGAGGGATATGTTGTGTATCTATATACGTATATGCTTCTAAACTGTTGTGTTCTGAGCACCTCTGCAAAAACAGTGATTATGTGTGAAGTGAAAGTGCTGAATGATGATGAAAGTATTTTCTTTTTGGGTCACCCTGCCTCGGTGGGAGACGGCAGATTTGCTAAATATATATATATATATATATATATATATATATATATATATATATATATATATATATATATATATATGCATGCTAAACAACCACTGTGAAAGAACAGTAAAATTCCAAGCTCTTTTGTGACTTCTCACAATTCCTTGATAATGTGAGAAGTCACGAAAGCGCTTGAAATTTCACTACTCTTTCACAGTGGTTGTTTTGAATATTCTGATATCACCTGTTTACTGTGATCTTATTGTGTGTATATATATATATATATATATATATATATATATATATATATATATATATATATATATATATATATATATATATAAAATTCATAATATGGTACAAAAGGTTTAAGAGATACATTACTGATATAAAGATGGCATATACAGTACATGAGATGTGAGAGATACATGTCTAGTACATATTGTTACGTGTTTGTCACTGATTATAATGCGAAAATCTCATCCAGCTCTTCTGAACTGGGGTGCGTGCCCAAAATACAGCAGGCATTACCCCTCTGAACAGCAGCGCTGAGTCGCTGGAATAGAAAACTAGCTGCCCTGGGATCCCAAGTTACCCTGATAAGTCTTTTGCTTAGCTCAAGGAACTTAGATACACTCTTTCCCCATGAGCCAAGGGTTTCTGAGCCTATGGGAACAAACATATAATGATGGGCAAGTTCTCCATATTTTCTAGACTTTTGTGACTCCCTGAAACTGGCAGCTGCCCCTCCTTCCTCCCTGGTGTATTGGTAGATGCATATGTGTAGTCCCACACCACCTGCTTACCGTCTGTCCAGGCTTGAAGTGTAATACCATCTGGACACTTCTGGCTGCCATCAGATCTGCATAGTTGGGGTGGCTCCCTTACTGCTGGGCATCCGTCTGTGAGGCTCCTCTTTTATATATATATATATATATATATATATATATATATATATATATATATATATATATATATATATATATATATATATATATATATATATAATCTGTAAGGTACATTTGGTATTATACAAGTGGGTCGCTATTGGATTGTTAACTATTGGTGGCACACTCACATTTAGGTTAGACTGGACAGTGAGGTTAGCACCCGGTATCTCAGGTTGTTCCTACCTGGAGTATACGTGGAGGGTGTCCCGAGGGTCAACGCCCCCATGGTCCGTTCCATGACCAGGTTTCCCGGTGGATCAGGGTCTGATCAACTAAGCTGTTATTGCCGGCCACACGCAGGCTAACGGACAAAACACAGCCCGGCTGATTAGCAACTAACCCTAGGAACATATCTAGTCCCCTCTTGCAGTTGCAGTTCCATGCAACTTTAAGTTACATTTAATACGTTTAATTACGCTGAAGGTCGTGGACCTCTTACACGGCAACAGGCAGGATTGGCAAGCTCACCATTGGTAATTGTACTCAGTGTCACAGGTGACAGTATATCAATTACTACCCACCGTGTCAAACAATCTATTTGACATTTTATCCCGGTCACACACACATGTTGATGTGGACCAGTTGACAGTGCCTGGTGCTAGTACACTCAGGCCTCTGGGTGTTTGTGACTTCTCGTTTATCACAGCTGCTACCCTTCAGCAGGATGGTTTCAACAACTAAGAGAAGGATATTCAGTTGTACCGCCACCTCCGGCCTCCCACATGCACAGCTAGCGTCGTTATCATTGCCATCATGATGGCTAACTCCGATATGGGAAGGAATCCAAATATAAATGAGACACGAAAGCCTTTATGTGCAATATTTTGATCATTTTTTAATTGTTAAAATGTTCCTGGTGTCCGTTTTGTAAACAGGACTGTAGAGTGACTGAAGAAGAGAGTTGAGTCACAGATCACCCCTTATCCTGTGTGTTTAAGTATGTTACTTGTGAGAGATAAGTAGAGGCAGCAGAAGAGAGGAAGAGGGAGGGGGGAGGTAGGCGCAGCTGGGGGTGGGGGTCGTGTTACTCTACCTACAAACACCCCCACTAACCACCACGGGGCCAGCATACTAATCACACCACAATTAATAACCACCACACCAGCCTCTTGCAATCCTAGTCCTGCACGTACACCATGCACGCACGCACGCACGCACGCACGAACGCGCACACACACACACACACACACACACACACACACACACACACACACACACACACACACACACACACACACACACACACACACACGTACGTCTGCATGGGTAAGAAAGCGAAAACCACTCTGAAACAAAGGCAAGTGTTCCATGGCCACACCAGCAGGAAAACTATTGTACAGAAATATGTAATAAATGAAGAATGAAGAAGCAGCAGTGAAGGACCGAGACGAAGATGTACACAAGCAACTGTGAAGGAGAAAATTCAAGGCGATATTTATAGACGAACAGGAACAAATGCCAGGGAAGAGGGAAGCCAGGGCAAACCAACCCACAAGGAAGCCAGGGCAAACCAACCCACAAGGAAGCCAGGGCAATCCAACCCACAAGAAAGCCAGGACAAACCAACCCACAAGGAAGCCAGGGCAATCCAACCCACAAGAAAGCCAGGACAAACCAATCCACAAGAAATCCAGGACAAACCAACCCACAAGAAAGCCAGGACAAACCAACCCACAAGGAAGCCAGGATAAACCAACACAAAAGGAAGCCAGGGCAAACCAACCCACAAGGAAGCCAGGATAAACCAACACAAAAGGAAGCCAGGGCAATCCAACCCACAAGGAAGCCAGGATAAACCAACACAAAAGGAAGCCAGGGCAATCCAACCCACAAGGAAGCCAGGATAAACCAACACAAAAGGAAGCCAGGATAAACCAACACAAAAGGAAGCCAGGGCAATCCAACCCACAAGAAAGCCAGAACAAACCAACCTACAAGGAAGCCAGGACAGACAAACCTACAAGGAAGCCAGGACAAACCAACCCACAAGGAAGCCAGGACAAACTAATCCACAAGGAAGCCAGGACAAACCAACCTACAAGGAAGCCAGGACAGACAAACCCACAAGGAAGCCAGAACAGACAAACCCAAAAGAAAGCCAGGACAAACCAACCCACAAGAAAGCCAGGACAAACCAATCCACAAGAAATCCAGGACAAACCAACCCACAAGAAAGCCAGGACAAACCAACCCACAAGGAAGCCAGAACAGACAAACCCAAAAGAAAGCCAGGACAAACCAACCCACAAGGAAGCCAGGACATACAAACCCACAAGGAAGCCAGGACAAACCAACCCACAAGAAATCCAGGACAAACCAACCCACAAGAAAGCCAGAACAGACAAACCCACAAGGAAGCAGGACAGACAAACCCACAAGGAATCCAGGACAGACAAACCCACAAGGAATCCAGGACAGACAAACCCACAAGGAAGCCAGAACAGACAAACCCACAAGGAAGCCAGGACAAACCAACCCACAAGGAAGCCAGGACAGACAAACCCACAAGGAATCCAGGACAGACAAACCCACAAGGAAGCCAGGACAGACAAACCCACAAGGAAGCCAGGACAGACAAACCCACAAGGAAGCCAGGACAGACAAACCCACAAGGAAGCCAGGACAAGACAAACCCACAAGGAAGCCAGGACAGACAAACCCACAAGGAAGCCAAGACAGACAAACCCACAAGGAAGCCAGGACAGACAAACCCACAAGGAAGCCAGGACAGACAAACCCACAAGGAAGCCAAGACAGACAAACCCACAAGGAAGCCAGGACAGGCAAACCCACAAGGAAGCCAGGACAGACAAACCCACAAGGAAGCCAGGACAGACAAACCCATAAGGAAGCCAGGACAGACAAACCCACAAGGAAGCCAGGACAGACAAACCCACAAGGAAGCCAGGACAGACAAACCCACAAGGAGCCAGACAGGCAAACCCACAAGGAAGCCAGGACAGACAAACCCACAAGGAAGCCAGGACAGACAAACCCACAAGGAAGCCAGGACAGACAAACCCACAAGGAAGCCAGGACAGACAAACCCACAAGGAAGCCAGGACAGACAAACCCACAAGGAAGCCAGGACAGACAAACCCACAAGGAAGCCAGGACAGACAAACCCACAAGGAAGCCAGGACAGACAAACCCACAAGGAAGCCAGGACAGACAAACCCACAAGGAAGCCAGGACAGACAAACCCACAAGGAAGCCAGGACAGACAAACCCACAAGGAAGCCAGGACAGACAAACCCACAAGGAAGCAGGACAGACAAACCCACAAGGAAGCCAGGACAGACAAACCCACAAGGAAGCCAGGACAGACAAACCCACAAGGAAGCCAGGACAGACAAACCCACAAGGAAGCCAGGACAGACAAACCCACAAGGAAGCCAGGACAGACAAACCCACAAGGAAGCCAGGACAGACAAACCCACAAGGAAGCAGGACAGACAAACCCACAAGGAAGCCAGGACAAACCAACTCATAAGCAAACCTTCCTTCCGCTTTTCTGTCCTTCACTCCTCTCCTTCCGTCTCAATGCTTCCTCTTACACTCGTTCTTTCTTCCTGTCTTCCTCTTCCTTTACGTGTTCACTTCTCCATCTCACTGCTTGCCTCTTCTCTTACTCTACGTTATCTCAGTCAATTCTCAGTTCTAACTTTAGCTTCTTCTGTTACCTCCAAGTCCTTTTCTTAGCTTATTTTTGCATCAGTTATTATTTTTTTGGTCATTCTAAGTAATTCTATATCCCCGTCTCCTGCTTCCGCCATTGTCTAACTGACCCGTTTCTCTATAAATATCATCCTTTATATGTGCCTATCATCCTCTTTCTCTCTCTCTCTCTCTCTCTCTCTCTCTGCCTATCATCTCTATAAATTCTCTTCAAGTCAACTTTCTTATGCTGCCAATAGAATGTTTAGCATGATTTCAACACAATGTCTCACATGCTGCCAACACAATGTCTCACATGCTGCCAACACAATGTCTCACATGCTGCAACACAGTCTCCCATGCTGCCAACACAATGTCTCACATGCTGCCAACACAATGTCTCACATGCTGCCAACACAATGTCTCACATGCTGCCAACACAATGTCTCACATGCTGCCAACACAATGTCTCACATGCTGCCAACACAATGTCTCACATGCTGCCAACACAATGTCTCACATGCTGCCAACACAATGTCTCACATGCTGCCAACACAATGTCTCACATGCTGCCAACACAATGTCTCACATGCTGCCAACACAATGTATCACATGCTGCCAACACAATGTCTCACATGCTGCCAACACAATGTCTCACATGCTGCCAACACAATGTCTCACATGCTGCCAACACAATGTCTCACATGCTGCCAACACAATGTATCACATGCTGCCAACACGATGTCTCGCGTGCTGCCAACACGATGTCTCGCGTGCTGCCAACACGATGTCTCCCATGCTGCCAACACTATGTCTAGCGTGCTGCCAACACGATGTCTCGCGTGCTGCCAACACAATGTCTCGCGTGCTGCCAACACGATGTCTCGCGTGCTGCCAACACAATGTCTCGCGTGCTGCCAACACGATGTCTCGCGTGCTGCCAACACAATGTCTCGCGTGCTGCCAACACTATGTCTCGCGTGCTGCCAACACAATGTCTCCCATGCTGCCAACACTATGTCTCGCGTGCTGCCAACACAATGTCTCCCATGCTGCCAACACGATGTCTCGCGTGCTGCCAACACTATGTCTCGCGTGCTGCCAACACAATGTCTCGCGTGCTGCCAACACAATGTCTCCCATGCTGCCAACACAATGTCTCGCGTGCTGCCAACACAATGTCTCCCATGCTACCAACACGATGTCTCCCATGCTGCCAACACAATGTCTCGCGTGCTGCCAACACAATGTCTCCCATGCTACCAACACGATGTCTCCCATGCTGCCAACACAATGTCTCGCGTGCTGCCAACACAATGTCTCGCGTGCTGCCAACACAATGTCTCCCATGCTGCCAACACAATGTCTCCCATGCTGCCAACACAATGTCTCGCGTGCTGCCAACACAATGTCTCCCATGCTGCCAACACAATGTCTCGCGTGCTGCCAACACAATGTCTCCCATGCTACCAACACGATGTCTCCCATGCTGCCAACACAATGTCTCGCGTGCTGCCAACACAATGTCTCGCGTGCTGCCAACACAATGTCTCGCGTGCTGCCAACACAATGTCTCCCATGCTGCCAACACAATGTCTCGCGTGCTTCCAACACAATGTCTCCCATGCTGCCAACACAATGTCTCGCGTGCTGCCAACACAATGTCTCGCGTGCTGCCAACACAATGTCTCGCGTGCTGCCAACACAATGTCTCGCATGCTGCCAACACAATGTCTCGCGTGCTGCCAACACGATGTCTCGCGTGCTGCCAACACGATGTCTCGCGTGCTGCCAACACGATGTCTCGCGTGCTGCCAACACAATGTCTCGCGTGCTGCCAACACGATGTCTCGCGTGCTGCCAACACGATGTCTCGCGTGCTGCCAACACTATGTCTCGCGTGCTGCCAACACAATGTCTCGCGTGCTGCCAACACAATGTCTCGCGTGCTGCCAACACTATGTCTCGCGTGCTGCCAACACAATGTCTCGCGTGCTGCCAACACTATGTCTCGCGTGCTGCCAACACAATGTCTCGCGTGCTGCCAACACAATGTCTCGCGTGCTGCCAACACAATGTCTCGCGTGCTGCCAACACAATGTCTCGCGTGCTGCCAACACAATGTCTAGCGTGCTGCCAACACAATGTCTCGCGTGCTGCCAACACGATGTCTCGCGTGCTGCCAACACTATGTCTCGCGTGCTGCCAACACAATGTCTCGCGTGCTGCCAACACTATGTCTCGCGTGCTGCCAACACAATGTCTCGCGTGCTGCCAACACAATGTCTCGCGTGCTGCCAACACAATGTCTCCCATGCTGCCAACACAATGTCTCACATGCTGCCAACACAATGTCTCGCGTGCTGCCAACACAATGTCTCGCGTGCTGCCAACACAATGTCTCCCATGCTATTTTTGTTGTTTTATCAGTCAGGAAAACAAGTCATCTTGCAGGGGTCCCAGCAACGAGACTAAGAAGAAAAACATCAGAAAGTTTGTTTTATATCACACGGGACAAGGTTCAGAGGTGGAAGAAGACAAGACCGTGGAGCCAGATGGTTGGTTTGGTAATGTTTGTCAGGGAACAGGACAAGTGTTTCCTGACGACAGACACGTGAAGTATGGACAGCCGTTGACACTCTGCCACAGGAGCAACAACCGGTGGTGATGTCAATGCCACTCGTCTTCCTCTTACATTCAGAATACACCTCTCTATATTTCTCTTGAGTGCTTCTTAACTGTTAGTATTCCGATAATGTTTCCTATCAGATTTAGGAGGCATTGTCTGAGTGCCGGTTGTGGGCAGGTGACCATCCCTTGTGTCTGACACTGCTGTGGTGACCATCGCTTGTGTCTGACACTGCTGTGGTGACCATCCCTTGTGCCTGACACTGCTGTGGTGACCATCCCTTGTGTCTGACACTGCTGTGGTGACCATCCCTTGTGTCTGACACTGCTGTGGTGACCATCGCTTGTGTCTGACACTGCTGTGGTGACCATCCCTTGTGTCTGACACTGCTGTGGTGACCATCCCTTGTGCCTGACACTGCTGTGGTGACCATCCCTTGTGTCTGACACTGCTGTGGTGACCATCCCTTGTGTCTGACACTGCTGTGGTGACCATCCCTTGTGTCTGACACTGCTGTGGTTACCATCCCTTGTGTCTGACACTGCTGTGGTGACCATCCCTTGTGTCTGACACTACTCTGGCGATCATCTCCTGTGTCTGACACTGCTGTGATGACCATCCCTTGTCTGACACTGCTGGGGTGACCATCCCTTGTGTCTGACACTGCTGTGGCGACCATCGCTTGTGTCTGACACTGCTGTGGTGACCATCCCTTGTGCCTGACACTGCTGTGGTGACCATCCCTTGTGTCTGACACTGCTGTGGTGACCATCCCTTGTGTCTGACACTGCTGTGGTGACCATCGCTTGTGTCTGACACTGCTGTGGTGACCATCCCTTGTGTCTGACACTGCTGTGGTGACCATCCCTTGTGCCTGACACTGCTGTGGTGACCATCCCTTGTGTCTGACACTGCTGTGGTGACCATCCCTTGTGTCTGACACTGCTGTGGTGACCATCCCTTGTGTCTGACACTGCTGTGGTGACCATCCCTTGTGTCTGACACTGCTGTGGTGACCATCCCTTGTGTCTGACACTACTCTGGCGATCATCTCCTGTGTCTGACACTGCTGTGGTGACCATCCCTTGTCTGACACTGCTGGGGTGACCATCCCTTGTGTCTGACACTGCTGTGGCGACCATCGCTTGTGTCTGACACTGCTGCGGTGACCATCCCTTGTGTCTGACACTGCTGTGGTGACCATCCCTTATGTCTGACACTGCTGTGGTGACCATCCCTTGTGTCTGACACTGCTGTGGTGACCATCTCCTGTGCCTGACACTGCTGTGGTGACCATCCCTTGTGTCTAACAGTGTTGTGGTGACCATCCCTGTGTTTGACACAGATGTAGTGACCATCCCCTGTGTCTGACATTGCTGTGATGACCATCCCTTGTTTATGACACTCGTGTGGTGACCATCCCCTGTGTCTAACACTGCTGTGGCGACCATCCTTTGTATCTGACACTGCTGTGGTGACCATCCCCTGTGTCTGACACTGCTGTGGTGACTATCCCCTGTATCTAATACTGCTGTGGTAACCATCCCTTGTGTCTGACACTGCTGTGGTGACCATACCTTGTGTCTGACACTGCTGTGGTGGCCATTCCCTGTGTCTGACACTGCTGTGGTGATCATCCCTTGTCTGACACTGCTGTGGTGACTATCCCCTGTATCTGACACTACTGTGGTGACCATCCCTTGTGTATGACACTGCTGTGGTGATCATCCCTTGTGTCTGACACTGCTTTGGTGACCATCCCTTCTGACACTGCTTTGGTGACCATCCCTTCTGACACTGCTGTGGTGACAATCCCCTGTGTCTGACACTACTGTGGTGACTATCCTCTGTATCTAACACTGCTGTGGTGACCATCCCTTGTGTCTAACACTGCTGTGGTAACCATCCCTTGTGTCTGACACTGCTGTGGCGAACATCCCTTGTGTCTGACACTGCTGTGGTGACCATCCCCTGTGTCTAACTGCTGTGGTGACCATCCCCTGTGTCTAACTGCTGTGGTGACCATCCCCTGTGTCTGACACTGCTGTGGTGACCATCCCCTGTGTCTGACACTGCTGTGGTGACCATCCCCTGTGCCTGCCACTGCTGTGGTGACCATCCCCTGTGTCTGTTCCTGGTTTCTATTTTGTAAGTAGGATTCTCCAGTGCTTGAAGAGCAGACCTGGAGTCACAGAAGAGTACTCATCCTTAAGTGTTTTTTAGTATGTTTGGGGACGAGCTGCAGTGTAGCTAACTCTTGTTAGCTTTAAACTGAGTCAGTTATTCAGTCTGGCGCTGTTAGTCTTTATACACTTGTTATGTTACGTCTGTGTATTGTTCAGCCTGCTGCAGTGCGGCCTGTAGTCTGCTGAACGGAGCCATCAGTGTAAGCATGGTGTTCACTAGCCAACAAGGTATCTATATACGTAGCAACAGTTTCTTGCACTATCTTAAGGAGGGGTGGATTCTCATTGTTCTTCTTAGTGACAGGCGTGTATAATACCCGTACAGCGGGTGGTGAGTAGAGAGGGATACCACTGACATCACTTTTCACTTTGACTAAATTACTCGCATTTGCTCTCAGCAAGATGGTGTATAGATTTCGGCCTGGTATATTATTGACACTATCTGGCATGTTGTGGGCAATATACAGAAGAAGTTTTAATTCTTACCTTATGTTTACAATTCTAGTGCATATTTGGGCACTAAGATTGATCTTCATGGTCTTGTTCTGGATTACTTCAAATTTGTTAAGCAAACTGTGTGGAAAGTTACTCAAGTTTAGGTCACGGTAATCATTGTGAGATGTAATGACCATTATGTAGAATAACCTGCATATTTGACGTTGATGACAATATTATTTCCTGCAGTGTAGGTTACTGACACTGTCGCTGTTGATTTCAACTCCTAAATATTTGTATTATTCTCAGAATTCAATGTCGGTGTTATTGACTTGGAAGGGACGTAAGATTTTCGTTGTGCCTGTGTATATATCAAGACCACAGTCAGTACTACTAGTTGTCGAGAAGAACTTGTAGGCTGTTGGACGAGTTGATAAAGATGCAGATATTATTCATTAACACCCTGCATGTGTAATGTTCTTGAGAGAATTTGCACTTAACACGACAAATACAACATCAACTCTTTCCCAATCTCTGTGAGTTCGTACCTGGAAGCATCCACACTTGCTGTGCCGAGTACTTCACCCAGCAAGAGATCTCAGAACTGCTTTGACAAAGCCAACAGGGAACTACTTATCTTGGAACAATTGACCAATTTGGGTGTCATGGGAGAAACTACTAACTTGGATCCAAGGACAACCTCAGTCATATACAAAGGTATTCAGAGTACAATTAATGCCTCATTTGAGCTGGGGACACCTCAGGGTGGAGTACGCACCCCACTCTATTGTGACAAACATCGCTACACAAACTGACGAAGCTGTCACTTGTAATGACGAGATGACGAGGACAGAGGTGTGTAAAAGAAGGGTGAGGGAGACAGAGGGGGGGTGAAAAAGAGGGGTTAGATGGACAGAGAGGAGTGTAAGGGAGGGGTTAGGGGAAGAGGGGGTGTCTTCCTGCACACCCAGCTACCGCGAATACCGAGCGGGTTTCTGGTGGCCCAAAAAAACCAGGTTCCTGCATTTATGACCAATCAATTGCACCCCGCGCCTCTGTGGTGCCGTGGTGGGCCACCCTAGTGGGCGTGGACCCACCTTCACATGCCCACCACCCGACCCTCTTACCTTTATCTTCGATTTAAAGAACAAAAAGGTACAATAACGTGACTGGAACAATACACAAATAACCCGCACATAGAGAGAAAAGCTGATGTCCTTTGATGGTTTCTAAAGTTTCCCTACTCCCGGTGTCCGGCTCCGGGCCAGGCTTCAGCCTAGCCCACACAGCCTAATTCATCCAGCATTTGGCAGAAGACTTCTACATTTGTTCCGGCAGTGTTTCTGATATCCTCTGATAAGATGTTAAAATGTTGCAGTTTTCTAAGGTCTGTTCTTCATTGGGTTTATCCTACACCTTCTTTTATAACTCTCACTCCAGTATGTTATGATTGTGAAGATTTGCGAAAAGGACGTCAAGTACCTTCGACGTATATATCATCATGTATCTCTCTCCTCCACTCCAGCGAATACATATTTAAGACTCTGATGCGTTCCCAGTAATTCAAATGCTTTATTGGCTCTTATGCATGTTGTAAATAGTCTCTGAATTTGTTCCAGCTCTGATTTCTCTCCTGCTCTGAACGGAGCTACCAACAATGAATAATACTCTAGGCGAGACAGCACAAGTAATTTGAACACTATCACCACTGGCATTATTTCTATGTGAACGTTCTCATTATCCACCTAATCATTTTCCTGACAGTCGTAACATTTGCCTTTGTTGCGCCCCCTGAAAGGGACACAATAGATAATATATATATATATATATATATATATATATATATATATATATATATATATATATATATATATATATATATATATATATATATATATATATATATATTACCTTTTCATATAATTTTATATTGAAGATGTTTTCATTAGTAGAGTTAAAATGAAAATATGTTGCTTTATATTATTATTTGACTTATATTAGCTTATGTATGTAGGTAGGATTTAACATTTACATCTCTCACTGTGCTCACTGGTTGGAGAGTTTTGATTGGTTGTCCGAACTCGCAAACTACCTTGCCAACTACCGACTTGCTTGTTTCAACCTCTGGTGTCAGGCGGAACCTGCTACCCGCCTGCCGGCGTCGCTGCATTATTAAGCATTGGAGAGTCAAGTGATCGCATCAGAGGTCGGAGAGCCAGTCCATACCTCACCCTCTCTTGATAGCTACTTCTCCTACGAGAAGCAACTCTCTCGTAGCTCTCGTATCTCTGGCTGTTCGTGATTTAGACTGTTTTTGGTAAAGTATGTTTTCGTTGGAGAGCCGAAACATACTTCTTGTAACTCTGTGTAACTCTGTTCACAGATCATTGTTCAGACTTACTGATTTCTGATGTCTTGCAAAAGCTGTGTCGTGGAGACACTCGATTCATCCCTGGTCCCTAAGCTAAAGCTTCCGACCTACTTAGTTGTGGGATCTATGCATTGTCGTAGTCGGGGATCTTATGCTGAACTTAGATTCGGTACTAAGGGAGTTTTATGCCTTTTGTGAAGGATCTGCTGAAGGTCGCCAGTTAGGTTAGTTATTTTGTCTCTGTTCTTGACGCTGTGCTGCTGCTTACTGCGGCTTTGTACATTATTGCTGTTTGGCGAATGGGTTGTTTTATTGTTTAAGCAAGTTCTCTGATTGCCTTGTTAGTCAAGAAGTTGTATTATTTGTGGATTTTTTGTCAGTCGCTGTTTAAGTCGAGTCTTACTGAGACAACGAACACTTTGAGCACGTACACACATTCTCACACACACTTGTATATACTAGTGCTTTTTATACTTGCTATGAACGTACCAAAGGGTACTTGTGAGTCGTACTGTTACGAAATGTGCCCTCAGCACTATACTAGTATATGTACAATTTAACACTGTGTTACAAGTGTAGGATCTTATATCCTAAATTATTCCAAATATATAAATTTTGTGAATAACCTCCTAGGCAACTTCTGTAATAAAGATTTCAAATTTTATTTAGTTTATATTCATTCAGTTGTGATCCCAATGCAATATTGAAATTTCTCTTATTTTTAATGGATAACTGAGCTACAATATTCTCTGAAAGTTACAAAACCAGAAACATGATAGATGCTAGAGGGAGATCAATAAGTTGACCTGGTATTTCTGGAGATGTCTGCTGTATGACCCTTGTAGGTTTACCGCTTCTTTTTGATAATAATAATAATAATAATAATAATAATAATAATAATAATAATAATCTGGATATGTCTATACATTATGGATATCGCATTTTGTAACGGCCTTACTGTACTATCTGAATAAAACCACCTGACATTATTACTCCCAGGCGCTTTACATGTTCCTTTTATGTGGTAATAGTGTTGTGTTAAGTATACAGTGTTCCTTATGAGTTCTTCATTCTTTCAATATTTAAGTAATTGAAACTATTACCACTTCACGTCATGTAATTCTCAACTGCCCACTGAAAAACTTTTCATATATCTTCTGCAATTTTTTTTGTCTTCTACTTCCAAGGTGATTTTCATGTTATTTTGGTATCATCTGCAAATGAAGATAGTAAACTGTGATGAGTGCTTTTATCTATGTCGGTTATGAGGATAAGAAATAGTAAAGGCTCCAAGACCCTGAGATACTGAGCTTTTAATTTTGCTAATGCTGGATTTTGTTCTGTTTAATACTACTCCACGTGTTATATGTGTCATACAGCTGAATATCCCTTTGCCTACCTTCCCTGTTGTGCTTATTGCCTTCATTTTGTTTGCAATCACCCCGACAATCGCATTTGTCAAATGCCTTTGTGAAACCCGTGTACACTACAACTGCATCTTCATTTTCTCTCAACGCCTCCGTGAGGGTTTAGGATACTCCTCACTGTTTCCCATCGAATACCTGATAGTTCTTAAATTTTTAGGTTAAATTTACTGAACATCCTATCTCGTACTGAAGTTTTCCTCCACCGAATTTACATATATTTGTACTTCCATGATGTGCTCTGAGTATAACGTCTTTGTGATAATTATGTCTCTGATTAGTTCCTCGTTGTTTGTAAAGATTAAATCCAGTGTATTTTAATTTCTCGTGGGTTCTGTTATCTGTGCGCTGAAAGTACACATTTTACGAAGTCCCATTACCCTGGGATGTACCTGTCGAGCTAATGTGCTTCCAGGAACCCTTTCTGGTACAGTGCCGTGATTTACCATCCTCTGTTTCATATTTGGGAAGATGAAATCTCTAAGGAGGATAATATCTGGTGAGCGGTTCTAAAAACCTTATCTGATCCGTGATTTCCCCAGCCGTTGCTGACGGTGGTTGGTAAACAAGGCTGAGGGACTGATTACCTCATCTTTTGTATATAGTTCTACTGTCTTTCCATTATGTCCTTGAATTTGTATTGATAAAGCCACTGGATGGCGAAACGTCTACAATAAAGACACCTAGATGTTGCACACGTTTCTAATTCTTCTGGTTTTCGCTTTAATACTAGAACGTCTACTGTATCATTTGATGCATTCAAAAGCTCTGTACAACAAAGTAAGGGACTCGAACCATGGTCCCATGTGCCAGGACCACAGTTCAAGTCCCCGTCCATGTCTCCGTTTATTCATATCTTATATATGTTTCTGTGAGTGCTCTGGATATAGCTTTTGCTGGTTTTGTTTTAAATACTGAAAGTCGGAGGATTTGTGTTTCACTGACAAGTATTTCTGCACACACTAATGTCTTTCACTGTTTGTCATTCTTTAGATTATTTCTCTCTCTCACTTCTTAAAACATGTCTTTGTTTACCATGTATTCATTTACTTGGCACGTAATTTTGCATCATTCTCTTCACGTGGAATTTTGGGCAACTCAGGTGGTAGCATTTTCAGATCAGTAGTAAAGATTTACACACCTACGGGTGAAAATACTTCACTATCAAAACAACGTAATCCCTTTCGTAACATATACAAACTCTTTCTGATGTGTAGCTATTTACATCTTGTTTCATTTTCTTTCCTGGCAGCTGCAGTGTTGTTTACTGTGAGGTGTTCACAGTTTTCCTCTCTATTTCTTGCGTATTACTCTTTTTGCATTACCGTTTCTGTCTCACTTCTGCTCATTTGCACACATGTTTTCACCCTTTCCTTACGTATGCAATCTTTCTTTACTGCAGTATTCCACTCATCGTATCTGGTAATTTCCGCAAGAAAGAGCTTTTTTTGTGATGATTACTTTTTAATGTCGTAGAGTGTTAGGTAAGACACATATGCAACAGTTAGGTATCTTTATTTCGAAACGTTTCGCCTACACAGTAGGCTTCTTCAGTCGAGTACCGAAAAGTTGATAGAAGCAGAAGATACTTGAAGACGATGTAATCAGTCCATCACCCGTCTTCAAGTATCTTCTGCTTCTATCAACTTTTCGGTACTCGACTGAAGAAGCCTACTGTGTAGGCGAAACGTTTCGAAATAAAGATACCTAACTGTTGCATATGTATCTTACCTAACAACCTGTCGGTATTTTATACCATTTTAATGTTCAATGTCGTAGAGTACCTGTGGGAGATCCAGGGACTAACTACACTTGTAGTTCCACATCCGGTTCTCGTAACTTTTAAGTCAGTACGAAACGGAATTCCTAAAATATCGTCCAGAAACGGCAAAAAAAAGTTGAACATGAAGATGTCAGCATCATAAGTTATCAACAGAAGTTATCTCATTATTCTTGCCGCTTCCTCCACCCACCCCCCCCCCAGTCTCTGCTGTCAGCCCTGGCGTCAGCAGCGTTGCCATCAATTTGTGTCTGTCAGCTCTATTACGTCAGCTCCGAGATATTAATTTAGTGCTTGTCAGAGGGCGTCGAACGCAATTTACATTCGGTGTTGGGATTGTGTTAGCAAGGAAGGACTGAACTATCTTGAGCAGTTAAATAAATTAGCACAGAAAGTCATCAAGACCACTGTCAGCCAACTTGGTAATGGTGTTTATGATGTCAACATTTATCACCATCCCGTCAATCTTAACTGTGCGACACACACGTTGAAAATACCAACGACACCCATATATATATATATATATATATATATATATATATATATATATATATATATATATATATATATATATATATATATATATATATATATATATATAATGTCGTGCCGAATATGTAAAACTGGTCAATTAGCAAGAACTCATTTAAAGTTAAGTCCTTTCTAAAATTTTCTCTTATACGTTTAAAGATA